>NW_027645036.1:0-4995 GCF_032717465.1 Coenobita brevimanus | reverse complement strand
CATTATGCTGACCGCGTTAGAACAAAAACGTGTTACTCAACCACGTGTTACTTAAGGATTGAGTGTATTTTCAAAAGCTAGTTCCTAATATTATAACTGACATGACCATAAAAGGGAAACTTAATATGATGAATGTCCTTAGTTGCAATTGCTGCTTTCCTAGAACCACATAGTTTCTGGTTTTGAAAATCTTTCACCATCCTAGGAAATAACATAGTAGGGTAATTATTATTGAAGAATTTACTCAGGAAATCAATTTCATCATGAAAAGATGTCCAATTTAAACTAAGTTCATAGCATCTATGAAGTAAAGCTCGTACTGAATTCAGCTTATATATGTTAGGTACAAATGATAAGAAATTCAGACCCAAACCAGTGAATGATTCCTTCCTGTAAACAGAAGTACCTAAGTAACTACCACAATTGGTTAGCTGAATATCTAAGAAAGAGAGCAAGTCATTATTCTCAGTTTCAGCAGTGAACTTCATATTAGAATGCTTGGAATTCAGGTAGTCTAGAAACTTTTATCGTAGGTATGTTGATGATTGTTTTTTTATTGTTCAAAGAATCTGATCATGTTGTAAAGTTTCTAGACTACCTGAATTCCAAGCATTCTAATATGAAGTTCACTGCTGAAATTGAGAATAATGACTTGCTCTCTTTCTTAGATATTCAGCTAACCAATTGTGGTAGTTACATAAGTACTTCTGTTTACAGGAAGGAACCATTCACTGGTTTGGGTCTGAATTTCTTATCATTTGTGCCTAACATATATAAGCTGAATTCAGTACGGACTTTACTTCATAGATGCTATGAACTTTGTTTATTGATTTTATTTTTTTTATTTTTTTGACATCTTTTCATGATGAAATTGATTTCCTGAGTAAATTCTTCAATAATAATTACCCCACTATGTTATTTCTTAGGATGGTAAAAGATTTTTTAAACTAGACACTATGTGGTTCTAGGAAGGCAGCAAATGCAGCTAAGGACATACATTATATTAAGTTTCCCTTTTATGGTCATGTCAGTTATAATATTAGGAACCAGCTTTTGAAAATACTCAAGTGTGTCTATCCTCAAATGTCATTCAGATTTGTATTTGTAAATCCTTTTACTGTAGGTTCGTTTTTTCGATGTAAAGATAATATCCCAAAGCCACTGTGCTCAAACATAGTATATTTATATGCCTGTTCTAGCTGTACAGCTAGATATGTTGGGAGTTCAATTCGGAACCTCAAAATTCGTGTGTGTGAGCACAGAGGCTTGTCTCATGGAACATCTTTGCCACTGTCTAACCCAACTTTGTCAGAGATTAGGAACCACTGTTTCGATATGGGCCATACTTGTGATATGGATAATTTCAGTCTTTTACATAGTAGTAATGACAGAATGGAACTGCGAATTTTGGAGTCTTTGTACATTCACAAACTTAAGCCTTCATTAAATAACTATGAATCATCAACAAAGTTGTATATCTTAAGATTATAATGTTTTGTAGCTATATATATATATATATATATATATATATATATATATATATATATATATATAATATACCCAATCCTACATTGCCCCATGAGGAGCATAGGAGCCCGGGGCTGGGCACTTGGTCCCGACATTTAAGATGAGAGTGACCAACCTCACTCATCCCCGAGTGGCATTACATGAGCAATTAACCCCAACCATCCCTTGGATATAAACCTTCACTGGCTCAATCTGATTGGAGCGCAGTAATTACCCACTGAACCACCAGGCGCCAAAATTTGGTTAAATAGTTACCACCCAGCGTAGTAAATGGTTTCCTGGTGCACAGGAAACCATTTGGCTTGTCACTCAGTGTAGAGTCACCCACAGGCTGAAGGAAGTGGAAAGAATGAAGGAAAGAAAGACAGAAGAGGGAGTGTAAAGTCACCCGTAGGCAGAAGGACAAGGAAAGAATGAAGGAAAGAAAGACAGAAGAGAATGGAAGAAAAGAAGGATGGAGAGGATAGGGCAGACACCCGAGAGCAGCACTACATCGAGTGAGTGGATGGTGAGCGCCCCCACCTACCACAAAATATATATATATATATATATTTATATATATATATATATATATATATATATATATATATATTATATATTATATATATATAATATATTTATTATGTATATACATATATATATATATATATATATATATATATATATATATAATATATTTATTATGTATATACATATAATATATATATATATATATATATATATATATATATATATATGTACCCCTGGGGGTAGGGGGGTTTTCAAGAATACTCCCCCAGTATCCCTGCTTGTCGTAAAAGGCAACTAAAAGGGTTGACGGAGGGTTAGTGCCCCTCCCCGGAAAACAACTAACTAAAAAAACAAACAAGAAGCCTCGGACAAGGACTGACCAAACGATGACGACCAAGGACCGGACAAAGGACTTGGCAATGAGTACATGGAATGTAAGAGGAGCGAATGATGAGGTGAGAGAGAGATTGTCCAGGTGCTTGAGGGTGCGAAAGTGAATGTATGCGGAATAACTGAAACAAATGGGGAGGAGAAAGTGTGAGAGAATGGGAGTATGGATGGGGTATATGTGCAGGAGTAGATGAGAATGAGAGGGCAAAGGAAGGAGTATGTATAGTTGTGAGTAAAAGATGAAAGAAGAGCATAAGACAGTATGGATCAGTTGGGTCAAGGATTGTGTGGGTAAAGTTGAAAGTTGGAATACAAATGTGGGCGATTGTGTGTGTGTGTATGCGCCAACACAAGATTGTGCTAGAAGAGTGAGAGAAGAGTTCTGGACAAATGTGGAAGTGTGCATGGAAAAGTTTGGAAGGAATGAGAGAGTGTTTTTGATTGGTGATATGAATGGTAAAGTTGGTAATGTGAAGATGGATGGAATAGTTGGTGAGTGGGGTGTGCCTGCTGAGATAGATGAGAATGGGAGTGCGCTAGTGGACATTTGTGCTGGGAGGGGGTTGGTGATAGCCAATACCCTCTTCAGGCATAAAATGATCCACAGGTATACATGGCGAGTGATGAGAAGGGTGGGTGGTGAACTGAATGAAAGGAAGGCAATGATTGATTATGTGTGTGTGGATGAAAGGATGCGAAGATGTGTAAAGGATGCAAGAGTGTATAGAGGTTGGGGGAGTGGACTTTCTGACCACTACTTGGTGGTGGCCAGAATTAGGATGCAAGTAAGATGGAGGAATAGAAGAAGGGAAAGATGAGAGGAAGGAGTAGTTGCAAGGAGAGTAGAAAGGATACAAGAGGATGAGAAAAAGGCAGAGTATAAGAGAGAAGTGGAGGAACGATTGGGCAAATATGAATTGGAGCAGATGGGAGACGTGGAAGGTGTGTGTAAGATATTTACAGAAGAAATATGTGCAGCATGTGATGTGGTGTGTGGAAGGAAGAGAAGACGGAAGAGGGTGCAAGGAACAGCAAGGTGGACTGAAGAGGTGAAACAGGCTGTGGCACAAAAGAAGAAAGCATACAATGAATGGATGAGAAATAGGGGCGTGGAAGAAGTTGAGAGGCGGAAGAGAGAGTTATATGTAGAAAGAAAGAGAGAGGTGAAAAGATTAGTAAGAGAGAGTAAGAAGAGAGTGGATGAGGAATTTGGAAGGAATTTGAGTGTAAAGTGGAGGGACTGTAAGAAAATGTTCTGGAGAGAAGTGAAAAGAGTAAGACAGGGTGGAAGTGAAGTTATCAGGGGAGTGAAAGATAAAAATGGTAGATTACTAGTGGAGAAGGGAGAAAAAGTGAGCAGATGGAGAGAACACTTTAAGGAATTGTTGAACATAGAGGATGGAAGTAATGCGAGTATAAGTGGCTGGGGAATGGCTGGGAGAAGGAGGGGGGGTGAGAAGACAGGAAGAAATCAGTAGGATAGAAGTTGTGGAAGGAATGAAGAAAGTTAAATCGGGGAAAGCCCCAGGAATTGATGGAGTGTGTGGTGAAATGCTGAAGCATGGGGGAGAGATAGTAGTAGAATGGATGTGGAAGATGTGCAGATTGGCCTGGGAGGAAGGTAGAGTCCCGGAGGATTGGAAGTCAGGTATAATTATTCCCTTGTACAAAGGAAAAGGGGAAAAAGAAGTGTGTGGTAATCATAGGGGCATTTGTCTTCTTAGTATAATAGGAAAAGTGTATGGTAGGATACTTATAGACAGAGTTAGAGAAAGAAGAGAGAAATTAGTTAGAAGAACAGGGAGGCTTTAGGAAGGGAAGAGGTTGTGTAGATCAGATATTCATTCTTAGATCTTTAGTGGAAAAGTTTTTAGAGAAGGGAAAGAAGTTGTATGCAGCTTTCATGGATTTGGAGAAAGCATATGACAGGGCGGATAGACAAGGATTGTGGAAAGTGTTAAGAATATATGGAGTAGATAGGAAGTTGTTGAATGCTGTGAAGAGTATGTACGATGGTGCAAAGGCTGCAGTGCGTGTGGATGGTGAACTAAGTGAATTTTTCTCTTTGAAAGTTGGTTTGAAACAGGGATGTGTCATGTCTCCATGGTTGTTCAATCTGTACATGGATGGGGTAATAAAAGAGGTACAAGGTAGGGTAGTGGATGTTGGAGTGGCCCTGGTGAGAGAGGATAGTGTTTGGAAACTCCCTGTACTGTTGTTTGCAGATGATACTGTGTTGTTGAGTGACGACGAAGGGGAGCTGCAAGGCTTTGTGGATGAGTTTGAGAGAGTGTGTAAGAAACGGAACCTAAAGGTGAATGTAGGGAAGAGTAAAGTGATGGTCTTTGAGAGAGGTGAAGTTAGTGAATGTACAGCGAGGTTGGATGGTGAGGAATTGGAAAATGTGAGTACGTATTTGGGTAGTGTGATGAGTAAGGATGGAGGTTTGGAGGGTGAAGTGCTTGAAAGGGTACAGCAGGGAAGAAAGGTTGCTGGTTCCTTGAAAGCAGTGATAAGAAACAGGGAAGTGAGCATGGAAGTGAAAAAGTTACTACATGACAGTATTGT
>NW_027645035.1:0-4995 GCF_032717465.1 Coenobita brevimanus | reverse complement strand
GGAAGGAAGGAAAGACTGAAGTGGGAAGTGAGAGAGAGGAAAGATGGGCTAGAAGAGGGGAGGGAGATGGGACGCAAGATAGAGACAGATTGAGGGAGAGATAGGTAACATGGAGGAAGGGAGAAATATAGGAAGGAAAAAGAGATAGGTAACAGAGGGAGGGAAAGATAAGGATGGAGAAGACTCACCACAGGGGTCGGACTCAGGGGGTGTAATTGTTTTAGAGAGAGTGGCTGGTGGGGAGGGAGGTGTAATGTCGTACTGTGTTGAATGACCTGCCTTGTAGCTCAGATTTTAAGCTATTTTGAGGTACAGAATGCCATATAAAGATATTAGAAATCTTTGTAACAGCCGCCTCAGACTTGTAACATATGATACCCAGAGTGCAGATAATTCCTGTTCACCATCAGTAGAATAAGCATATCAGGCAGAACAGAAGCCGGATTGAAACGAACATTGATTCTGCAGACGGATAAAAAGTGGTGGGGTAATAATAACGATGGCCTTGGGACTGATCACCTCATTTCCTCCTCCCCACCTCCCCACTGACCCGAGGCGGAGGGGGGGAGTGGAGGAAGATGGATCGGGGTGAGGAGAGAGGTGAGAGAGTGAAAACATACAAACGAACATAAGAAGAGAGGCTAACTGGAGCAGACCAGTTAGACCGTGTTAGAAACTTGTACAAGAGTTTGACTACATCTTTCAAATAGGAGAAGGAGAGCAAAGAAGAAGAGAGGGCAGGAGAAAAGAAAGGGGTGATTGGGCACGAGGGAGGAGGGAAGAGAAGGCAGGGGAAAATGGGGGTCAGCGGGCAGGGGAAACGGACCGGGGGTGGGGAGAAGGGAGAGGGAAGAAGAGGTAGAGTATGAGAATAGATGGTATGACAGAGGGAGAGAAGAAGGAAAGAGGCGCTAGGAGGAGATCGGGAGGACATGGGGATAGCCTGGGGGGGGAGGGGATAGGAGGCGATGGAGCGGAGGGCAAGGGGGAGGGAAACAGGAAAGGGGGCGAGAAGAGGTGAGGGATAAGGGGAAAGAAAGGCATGGAGGTGAAGAGGATAGGGGTGACGGGAGGAGCGCGGCAGGACAGGGAGAGACAGGGAAAGAGGGGAGAGAAATGTGGTGAAGAGGGGGACGTATGGAATGCATTAGAGGAGGGAACAAAGGGGGCGACGTGAGAAGGGGAGAAAGAGGATGGCGGGGAAGGGTGGGAGGATGGCTGGGGTGGGTGGTTGGAGAGGGAGTAAGGGGTGTGCGGGAAAAGGAGGGGAGGGGGGGCACACCTCGGGCTCTGCTGAGAATAACTTCTCATATGACAGTAGTCTCGTGTGAAGCTTAGAAAACATACAAGCACCTCTGCCTTGGTGGTTTATTTTCCCTGTTGCATCATATATTGTTTTTAGTATGTGTTAGATATCCTTTTCACCTCTTCAATCCGGCACGTCTCTCCATACCCGGGTAAAATTGTCTATAGGCGAACAAAATGAAATTAAAACTTTAATCAATAATGGTCAGTGGAGATAGTTTACATTCGTTCAGCACGAGTACGTCTCTCCCCAGCGCAAAGTAAAATGATAAATATGTCTGGACAGACTTAACGAGAAATAAAATCGCCATCGTAGTGAAATAAGTCAAAAGTTATCGTAAAGAACAATGAAGAAGAGTTACGATGGACATAACTAGCATATACAAGAGTAGGGTAACGTGCCTTATGCGGATGTATACTGGTAAGGAAGAGGCGGTACTGAGCCTCCTAAGCCCTCGAGCACACGTCCACTGAAGGTGTGGACCAAGAGGCCATGATAATCTTTTATGTTCTAGAGATCTACCCCGACCACCTGCCTCTCACGTCCAGATTAATTTACACCACATCATCCAGGTGTGTCAGCCCGACCAGTCCACCCAGTTTAAGTGACCCAGATTTTGCCACACAGACCGTCTACAGGGACATACTTCTCAGGTCATGCCATTCAAGTTCTCTGACCCAAATTAACCCCTTCCGCTCGTGGATGTCATCTTTCTTGCTACCTCCAGACGATTTCTTATGTTTTAGAGCCCATTCGTGGTGACGGGCTTAAGAACTGTTTTCAAAACCCCTTCACAGCCCAGTTTCTTTCTCTGTGTTGAATAAGATCACCTGACGGTTGCAAGATTGAGAACAAAAATGTCATCGTACAGAAGGGTTGAAAGTGACAGGTCTTGTGAAACTGGTAATGTTATCGAGTGATTCAAATAACATACAATATTCTGCGTGAATTATCTCAAGTTATATCAGTACTTCCCGGGAATTGAACCTGGGGTCGTCAGATGATAGATCAGGTTTCTGAAAATCAGATTCTGAAAAACTTAGTAAGGTTATCTGGATCCACCGAGTCATGCTGCTGTACCAACCCAAACCCTGCCATTACGATAACTATACATGGGTTTCAAGAATACTCCCCCAGTATCCCTGCTTGTCGTACGAGGCGACTAAAAGGGTTGGTGGTGGGTTAGTGCCCCACCCCGTAAAAAGAACTAACTAAAAAAGCAAATAAAGCGCCTCGGACCCGGACGGACCATACGTTGATGACTAAGGAACGGACAAAGGACATTCTGAGAGTAGGAACGTGGAATGTGAGAGGAGTGAATGATGAAGTGAAAGAGAGAGAGATTGTCCAGGTGCTTGAGAATGCAAAAGTGGATATATGTGGATTGACTGAAACTAAATGGAAAGGTGAAAGGATGAGAGAATGGGAATACGGTGTAGGTATATGTGCGGGAGTCAGTGAGAATGAGAGGGCAAGAGAGGGAGTATGTCTGATGATAAGCAAGAAGTGGAAGGAGAATATAAGAGAGTATGGAACAGTGGGTGCAAGGATTGTATGGGTGAGGATGAAAGTAGGTATACAAGCATGGGCGATTGTATGTGTATATGCTCCAACAGAGGATCGAGTGGCAAGAGTGAAAGATGAGTTTTGGGCGAGAGTAGAAGCATGTATGGACAAGTTTGAGAGGAGCGAGAGAGTGCTGTTGATTGGAGACATGAATGGCAAAGTCGGGAATGTACGAGTGGATGGAGTGGTTGGTCAGTGGGGTGTGCCAGCGGAAGTAGATGGGAATGGTAGTGCTTTGGTGGACATCTGTGCTGGTAAGGGGTTGGCAATAGCCAACACCTACTTTCGTCATAAGATGATCCACCGGTATACATGGAGAGTAATGAGGAGGATGGATGGTGAACTTGTTGAACGAAAGGCAATGATAGACTACGTGTGTGTGGATGAGCGAATGAGAAGACAAGTGTTGGATGCAAGGGTGTGGAGAGGGTGGGGGAATGGAGTCTCGGACCATCACTTAGTGATGGCCAAGGTAGAACTGCAAAGAAAGTGGTTGAGGAGGCGAAGGGGAAGACAGGAGGAAGCAGCTCCTGTGAGAAGAGTGGAGAAATTGCAAGATAGTGAGAAGAGGACAGAGTATAAGAGCATAGTGGAAGAAAGATTGGGAAGGTATGAGCTAGAGCAGATGGAAGGGGTGGAAGACGTATGTAAGATATTCACGGAAGAGATAAGCACAGCGTGTGAGGCGGTTTGTGGAGTGAGGAGGAGATGCAAGGGTGTGCAAGGGACAGCATGGTGGAATGATGAGGTGAAACGAGCTGTGGAACAAAAGAAGAAGGCATATGGTGAATGGTTGGCGAGTAGAGGTAGGGGAGAAGATGAGAGAGAGAGAAGAGAAGTATATGTGAGCAGGAGAAGGGAGGTTAAGAGACTGGTGAAGGAGAGTAAGAAGAAAGTGGATGAAGAGTTTGGGAGGAATCTGAGTGTGAAATGGAGGGAGAGTAAGAAATTGTTTTGGAAGGAGGTAAAGAAAGTAAGGCAGTGTGAAAGGGGAAATAGTAGGGAGTGAAAGATAGGAATAATAGATTGTTGGTGGAGAAGAGAGAGAAATTGAGGAGATGGAAGGAGCACTTTGAGGATTTGTTGAATGTAGAGAGTGAGAGCAGTGTGAGTATAAGTGGTTGGGGAATGGCTGGGAGAAGAAGAGATGAGAGGAGGGAGGAAGAGATCAGTAGGTCGGAAGTAGTGGAAGCGATGAAGAAGATTAAGCTGGGAAAGGCCCCAGGAATTGATGGAGTGTGTGGTGAAATGCTTAGGTATGGGGGTGAGATTGTTGTGGAGTGGATATGGAAGTTGTGTAGATTGGCTTGGGAAGAGGGAAGGGTTCCAGAGGACTGGAAATCAGGTATAATTGTTCCTCTGTACAAAGGAAAAGGGGAGAGAGAAGTATGTGGTAACCATAGGGGTATTTGCCTTCTTAGTGTGACTGGTAAAATATGGTAGAATACTCATTGATAGGGTTAGGCATATGACAGAGGAGCTAGTTGGAGAAGAACAAGGGGGATTTAGGAAGGGAAAAGGGTGTGTAGATCAGATATTTGTTCTAAGATGTTTAGTGGAGAAGTATCTAGAGAAAGGAAGGAAAGTGTACGCTGCCTTCATGGACTTGGAGAAAGCTTATGACAGAATAGATAGGAAAGGTATGTGGAAGGTATTAAGAATATATGGAGTGGAGGGGAAATTGTTGAGTGCTGTGAAGAGTATGTACGAGGGAGCTAGGGCTACGGTGCGAGTGGATGGTGAGCTGAGTGAGTTCTTTGATCTCAATGTGGGACTGAAACAGGGTGTGTAATGTCTCCTTGGCTGTTTAATATATATATGGATGGGGTCGTAAAGGAGGTACAAGGTAGGGCAGTGGATGTGGGGGTGGCCTTAATGAATGAGGGTGAGATTTGGAAGCTTCCGGTGTTGCTGTTTGCTGATGATACAGTATTGTTGAGTGAAGATGAATGGGAGTTGCAAGGTTTGGTGAATGAATTTGGGACAGTGTGTAGGAGGAGGAAGCTGAAAGTTAATGTAAACAAAAGTAAAGTTATGGTGTTTGAGAGGAATGAAGTCACAGAGTGTGCAGTGAGGTTGGATGGTGAGGATATGGAGAATGTGAGTGCATTCAAGTACTTGGG
>NW_027645034.1:0-4209 GCF_032717465.1 Coenobita brevimanus | reverse complement strand
GTATCACCTGGTTATTACTTTTGCACCTGTGCCATACTGCACAAAACCAGATCACCAGTATGACCCTATTCAATTCCCATCACTGCTTATCCAACCAGCCGCAGACATATCAATCATAGCAGCACTCTTCAAATCCCAGACATTTTAAAGTTATACCATCAATTACCTCCTTGCACGACTACCAAGAACACAAGAACCATACTCTGAAAATGCTGCTGCACATTCCCTCTCTAGTGGGTCACTTCATACGCAATGTGCCATCCCACACACCCTTCCTAACATGGCATCTCATGCCCACCAACGCACCCATGCTGTCGATCCTGCTAGTAGAAAATAAAACCTCAGAGGCTGGCTTAAGAGACGCCTGGAGGTCAGTCACTGGACCTTTCATATTTCTTGGGTCAGGGAATGACAAATCAGTCCCTAGAACACTGCATGGGACATCATCTTATCTGAGGGGCAGGATGAGTGAATAGCAGAGCCAGCATGAGAGGGGCAATCAAGTTGTTGAGACAGTGAGAAAATAATGGATTATTTCCAATGTTTTCCTAATGGTTATGCTGGCACAGTAGCAGATACACGAATGACAAATCGAGTTTGGGTTATTTTTAAGCAAACAAACTGTAGCAAGACTAGGTTTTGGTGGACACTAAAACTTGATCGTGTGGTTCATAGCAAGTCGGTTGCTGTTAGATCGTAGGCAATTATACACGTTCATGGAAGAGTGAGAAGGTGATCAATAGCAAATGCAGATTTATAATAGAAACTCTTATTTTGTGATACAGAGTGGAGTGTCAAAAAGCTACAAATCCAGAGCTAAGCACAGAATCAGGTCCCATATAATATCCTGTTCAACTGGAGAAATGCTGCCCTGGTGGAGAAAGTCTTTAGCCAGACAGTGAACTAGAGAGAATATCCCTGCTTAGAATGGTAGTGGAAGGGGCCCATTCTGACTGTTGCAGGTTGCGTTTGTCCTTTACTTAAATAGTCATTACCGGTGCCCACTTAAAGATGATGTGAGTGGCAAGGGAAGATTTACAGGCGAAACAGGGAGTATACAATAGCTGGGAGTGGCAGTATAACAACACTTTTACTCCTCGTTTTATTCAGAAAGCCCACCAATTTAGTGGCTACTTCCCGAAAGTGGGAGTGCGTAAGTGCTGACGAATACCACCCTGCAGGGAGAAGGTTCTCGCAATTCTTAACTCGGAAAAAACAAAACAAAAAGAAGCAAGGAAAGGACTCTGGCCAAAGACGAGGGAAAGTTTCTGGAAACTTCTCGAAGAGGGTAGAGTAGAGAAAAGAAGTTCTCGGTAAGGATAAAAGCGAATTCGTTTAGTTTTGCTGCTGGTAAAGGCTCGAACATGCTTGTATGCTTCGGCCTTGATCCTCTAATAAGGCGGCTCTCCACTGCTGCTCGATCTCTAGCAGCCTCTGTTCAGTCTCATCACTGAAGTCAAGCACTATGCGACCTCGTCCCAAGTCTTTCTGACCTGCCTCTTGCATACCACCACCGTTCTATCACTCACCTCCCATTGTCAATTGGCCATGCTCCATCCCCTCTACATGCCCAAACCATCTCAGTCTATCCTTTATTATCACATCACCAATTCATTCATTTTCCCATCCTTTCTCACAACTCTCCTTTCAGTCACAATCCAAATCCCTCTGGTCAAGCCTGTCATTGTAGGGACATACTACACATCCAACTAATCATTTTCATCTCTATATGTTTGAGCCACCTAATATCTTTCCTCCTTTTTTGCTCAAGTCTCTCTACTGTACGTCATTACCCTAACACATCCTGCATACAAGAACCTGCTAGTATGGAGGGAGAGCTCCTTCCCATTGTCAGGAGGGACAAGAACTCCCTAAACTTCTTCCAGCCACTCCTTACCTAACAAGATCCAGCCCCATCTCCAGCACATATCATATCCTCCAGATAACAAAACACCTCCACACACTCTAAGAGACTCTTCAGGGCAATGATTTAGTCCTTTCCTACCTCTCCTGTTGTATGCTTTTCTTTACATACAGGCACCCTCAGAATCAGCATTACTTTGCTGCCTACCACCAGTACCACATCATACATCTTATGCATCCATTTATCACAAAACACTGCACATCCCTATGGCAAACTGCACATATTGTCATACTCCTCCTTTTTGACACTACCACCATCTGCCTTGCATATCATATTAGTGTGGTGATGAAAGTTTAATGTATGCTAGTGAACAGAACGTGAAGGAAGGGTACCTGAGAAATTAAGTTTCAAAAATACTTAACTGCAAAATAGTAGACAGATATAAAAAAACAAATAAGCAAACAGTAGCTCAGAAAACAACTTTATTAATTAATAAGCAGGAGGCCTGAAAGTCCTGGTTCCTTTATTAAACATGATTCACATAGCGAACTGGGTAGGGCAACCTGACCATAATCAAGCGTGGCTGGTAGGTTATTAGTTCAAACAACAACATTTGAGTAAAAGAATAAATCATAAAAATTATTTGTTAGCTTCCTTCCAGAGGTAACAGTATATTTTCTTCTAATCTACACATATGGATAACATGAAACTAAAACTGGGCAGCAGCCCCTTCTACACAGGTGGCGGCAGACACTTTGGACTGAGGGTAAAGTATTAGAAGAATGTAATGCGGGGCCTCAAGGACCCTAACTAACTAAATCCTCTGAGGGGAAAGTATAAGAAAAGAGCACTGACGACGCCACTTTTTACTATTTTCTAGCATCTTAGGAGAAACGAGTCCACTCAGCTCACAGAACATAAGTCCTGGAGATGTGAGCAATAGTGTGAGAATCCTTAGGATCCGGGCCATGCCCAATACATCACTGCAATTTTTATAACTAAAGGCACATCACTGTGAAGTGCCTAAATTGGACGTGAAGGGTGATGACCTAACTTAGATAAGAGAGGTGGGATCCGTGGACGACCTAGGCCTAATAGATTCAGACTCATTATTCCTGACAGATCCTGGTGTAACGAAAAAGGAGTTCCCAGATGTTCCTGAACAACAACTGTACCATAGTATATGTGCTGTTGATGACCACATTAATGACATCACTAACACTTTGCCTCACCTCCCCTGTGTTGGTCCTTAGTAAAGACATCTTTATTCCCCCTCCCCAGATGAGGGACTCCCTCCATCCACCTTACCTTTGTAATTCATTTAACCAGGAGCTTCTTTATGAAGGGCCGACACAGAGAGGGGAGTGAGCAGAGCATGTGATGTCATAAGCATGTGACATCATCAGCTGTGCATGTGCAGTTGTCATTGATGAACCTCTTGGTTCATGTAAGAGAAGAGGTCTCGGGTTTCTTGGACCTACAGTGAACTCCTTTGGTGACGGGTCTGACAAGGCACCATAAGCTGCCTAAACATTATGGAAGACACCCCCGGCAGGTCAAGATAGAGGGCATAGAGGACTAAGAACTTGAAATAGGTTTTGGGGAGGACCAGGAAAAAAAAATCTTTCCCTAGTGGGTGCCATCTCTAGATCTTCTGGAAGAAAAAGAAAACAGCAGGACTAGCATATCTGCTGAAAGGCTATTGAGGAACAACCTCTCCGTAGACTGGCTTTTGAATTATTGAGGAAAAAATCCTGAAGGGACCATCAATAGGTTGTGGTGAAAAATCTGTGACCATTATAAAATCTCCTCACGTAAAGAAAGATTCAACGTATCCAGCACCACCGGGACAGAGCTAGGTCCGAAACAGCTTGACTTAAGTATGGCCTTAATATTACCTTTGGGTTAAACAGGTTGTCTAAGATATCTGTATGACTTCATTAACCTTTTCCAAGTCCTTCAAGCCTGATATCACTAGAAGAAGCGAACCCTGGTTTGAATAGTTCAATCCATGGTTTCCCCAGAAGTCACTAACAACATGAGGGCAGGATCTTAGATGGCTTAGGAAAATGAGTGAAGTGAAGTCAACAATGTGACCATTCTCAACTTTGTTAGGTTGGAAAGTCCCACTGCCGCAGAATGGAGGATGGCTAGAGAAGCCAAGATAATCTTGGACTTCCTTGTATGCAAGACAGTCTTCGCGATTTTTTGGTCAAGTTTAGACTTAAACTGTGAAGAGATTGGAAAGAGTGACAATATGGGAGAACCCAGTAACACTAAGATGCTTTTGGGAAAGTAGAAGTAGCAGCCGAATATGTTGATAATGCCCCATCTTCTGATGAGGA
>NW_027645033.1:0-999 GCF_032717465.1 Coenobita brevimanus | reverse complement strand
GGTGGTTTGGTGTTCAAGTTCGACCACCACAGTTTCCTAAAGTTCTTATAAGTCTTTCGTGTGAAAATGACACCAATCGATTTTTGAGGTGAGGAAGTTCCAAGACACCAGCTTTGGGGCAGGAAATCCTCCCAGTAGGGACTGAAGTGGTAGAGATGGAAGTCTCCATCTTCATCTAAGGTATCTGCCACGTTTAGTGTGTACTCAGAATTTTCTTGGTGTGGATCTCTTAAAGGCCCATATTTTCTGGTAAAGCTCTCAAAAACCTGAATAATAATAATAATAATAATAATAATAATAATAATAATGATATTAATAATGTCTTGTACTTCCATTTGGGAGAAGCAATGCTGTGGACCGTTGACAAGCACTGGGATAGGACATTAAGAGGGATGAACGGCTCCCTCACCAGTGCCTAGATGACGGGGAAAAGGATATCAAGACAAAGCTCCCCTTGTTCAAGACTAGTCTCGGAAACGGCATGAGAAGATGCCAGAGACAGCAAGCAAGACCTGCCTACAAAGCAAGGGATTGATTCACAAGGAGTCCTGCTTCCAACTACTACATGATGTCCTCCTCTCTGAAACCTGTTGTACACCCTTTGAAGCTGAAAGTCGAGCAGCGCAGTAAGAACGAGTGGAAATAAAGGAGAAAGAATGTGGCTAGTATCACCACAGACCAACATCCAAACACTGAGTTGGGAGGTAAGCCAAAGCTCCAGGCCATACATTTCTTCGTCTGAGCAGGATGTGTGGAGGAAAGTGGAAGCCCATAAATGCAGGCCAAAACAAAGAAGGGAACAACTTTAAACCCACTGTGTATTATTGAAAACTACAAAAAAGGGCAAAAACAGCATAGACAAAGCATCAGCTTTAAAAGAACATGAAGAACAGGGAAGTAAAAGTAAGGCAAGAGAAACGAGAATAATTGGAGCAAAAACAAAGGAATTACAAACCAGCAAAATAAGCAGACAGGCAGCTCGCACAGAAAGGAAAGAAA
>NW_027645032.1:0-6780 GCF_032717465.1 Coenobita brevimanus | reverse complement strand
TCTCTCGTGATCTTAGTTCTATGTAATGTTTTCCTCAGGCAGTTCTTGACAATACCAATCATTCTTTCGGTAAATCCATTTTGCCATGGAGCTCTTGGAGCTGTGAACTGCCAAATACAATTTCTGATTCCCAGCGCCGACTTAACCTTCGGGTCATTCATTATGTTCAACAGTATGGGAGCTGCTCCAACGAAATTAGTTCCGTTGTCGCTTATTAACTTGCCAGGACAAGACCTTCTAGCGGCAAATCTGCGAAAGACATTGAGGAATGTCTCTGAGCTTAGGTCTTCCGCTAACTCTAGATGGACTGCCCTTGTGTAGGCGCAAGTAAATAAACAAATGTAAACTTTATGGGGAGTTTCTTCACCCGTAACAGTTATAGCCCCTGTGTAGTCCACTCCTGTTATATGGAAGGGCCGACTTATGTTCACCCTATCCTTCGGTAGGGCTGGTGGTCCTGGGTAGATATAAGGTCGCTGCTCATACCTCCTACAAATGATGCAGTTTTTGAGATATTTTTTAATAACCTGTCTACCCTTAGGAATCCAGTACCTTTCCCGAATTTGGGCTAAGGTCTGCGGTACACCTCCATGGAGAGTGGAATCATGGGCTTCCTTTATAATAAGTTGTACAAAGCACCCACTCTTAGGTAATAAAATGGGATGTTTGGTTTGGATGGGCAAGTCAGCCTTTACCAATCGGCCTCGACATCTTATCAGACCCTTTCCGTCTAAGAACAAGCCTAAATTCTTCATCAGCTTATTCCTTTTTCCAGTGTCTTGGCCTAAAAGTTTATATATTTCCCCGTAAGAATTTCTTTGTACTCTTTTCAGCCAGTATTCTAGGGGATCTAATTTCTGAAACCCCACCTTCTTATTCAAAAATTCAACAACCAATTTAGTAGTATTTAGAAGTTGTCTTATTGATGAAAATCGGCTAATGTCAATCACTTCTGGCTCAGGTACTACAGGATCCAAGTTCACTGCACTAATCTCAGCAATACTGTACTGTTTCTGTTCAGGCCAATCCTTAGTGAGTAACCATTTAGGACCTTTAAACCACAAATTATCTTTGATCAGTCTCCTTACGGTCGAACCTCTCGAGAGCAGATCAGCTGGATTTTGTTTGGAGGACACATGCATGAAATTAAATTTGGAAGACAGCTCTTTAATAGTCTTCACTCTATTACGGACGAAAGGAATTTTACTGTCTTCCTTCCCTATCCAGTAAAGACAAATCTCACTGTCAGTCCATATGTAAATGTCCTCAAATTGAGTATCAAGAGTAATGGTTATATACCTGGCCAATTTAGTTCCTACTTCTATGGAAGCCAATTCCATTTGAGGTAGGGTTCTTTCTTTAATTGGCGCAACTCTGGCTTTGGACATTATAATCTTACTATCCTCTCCTGTTGCGCAATAAGCTACTGCTCCATAAGCCTTTTGAGAAGCATCACAAAATATGTGTAAGTGCGACTTCTCATTACTGTTTATTTTCCTGGGAATACATATGCTTGATGTAGTTTCAAACTCCTTTCTAATCTGTTCCCATTGTTCCACATATGTCTCACCTAATTCAGTGTCCCAGTCTAACTTTTCTCGCCAAGCCTCCTGTACTAAACATTTGCCCCTAATAACTATAGGACTAACAAATCCTAATGGGTCAAATAGCTTGGAAACCTGACTTAACAAGGACCTCTTGGTGAGAGTGACATCAGAGAACTTAATTGGTTTCAAACTTATTACATCAGCTGTTGTATCCCAGTTAAGACCTAACACATTTTGAATTTTGGGAATGTCAGAATCTGGATAGTCCTCTTGTATTTTATTCCTCAAAAGCGGTGAATTTGTATTCCAGCTCTGTAACGGCAAATTTGCCTTCCCACATTCGGAATTGGCTACTTCATAAGCCTTCAAGACTTCCGATTCTGTATCAGCAACACCTTGCAAATTATCCATATAAAAAGCCTGCCCTATTTCTGGACATTTGGCATTTTCAAAATGATGCTTTAAAGTGTTGCAAAGTAGGAAAGGACTAGCACAAGAGCCAAAGAGCACCGATCGGAAACAGTAAGTTTTCAATGGACTATCCTTAATTTGAGGATCATGAGGCCAGAGGAATTTTGTAAATTTCCTATCATCATCTCTCAGTCCTATTCTGAGAAAAGCCTTACTAATGTCTGCTGTGTAAGCGTAAGGTTTCTCTCTAAATCTTAGTAACACATTCCCTAACTTCTCTGTTAGTGTAGGTCCAGAGTATAGGCAATCGTTCAAGCTAGCTGATCCTGGGACGCTTTACTACTACAGTTGAATACTATCCTTATGGGAGTAGTTACTGAATCCTTGCTTACAGCATGATGTGGTAAGTAATGTCCTTCTTTGTGGTTAACAGGGTATTCTACCTCTTCTATAAATTTATTCTTCAATTGATCCTTTATAATATTATCATATAGGGTCAGATGTTCTGCTTTATCTCTCAACTTTCTTAGAAGAGAATTTAACTGGCAGGCTCTAGCTGCTTGGTAATTTATTTGGTATTAACTCTGAATGGTTTAAGTTTCCATGGTAATCCTACCCAATACTGTCCATCCTTAAACTCCACAGACTGATTATACAAAGTCCAATGTTATTTTATCTTCAGGGGTTGGTTCCTCAAGAGTGTATACCTATACTGTCTAGGTCCCACAGTTTGTGTACAGGTTCAATGTTTTCATCCAACAAGTCATTTATCTGAGTAGGTTCTAAATTCTGCACCTATTCTAGCTACCATCAATGACTGTGTGGGGGGTAACAAAGAGCTGAGTCTACTAGTTTGGCCTCTCTCTTTAACTTGTTTTGGAAAAGGCAACTGACCCACTAATAAGTGTTACCTCCTGGACTCTTGAACAACTGTACCTTATTTCCTTTTGAGAAAGTCCTATGTAGGAATCTTCCACAATAATCAGAACCCATTATCATTTTGGAATACAGGACCCCACAGTATCTGATTCAACATTCCGTTTAGCCAACTTTATCCCTGAGCTTTGTAAATGATCCAGAGAGTTTCCTTCAATCCCTTTATGTATATAACTTTGTCTCCATAGTATCAAGCATTGCTGCTGTTATACGGCATTTATATCTGCCTAATTGTATTACAGGTCTAACTAAATCAAAGACTGAGCCTTCCTAGTTGTTAAGAATCCTGTAACTGTGCTAGATTTACCTTGCCGATAACTGGTAACTTTAATTTCTTTCACAATGTCTGCAGATATGAAAGTTTTCTGAGCACCCGATATCAAACAGGGTACATACCAATTGGTTTTCTATTCTCAAACAATACTTTCACATCTGCTATTGGTACTGCACGCTGGCATTACTAATGGAGCATCTCCCTTTTGCAATTGTCATATTGACGCTTTGCAGGTTTAGGAACCTCAATTTTCATCCTAGGGGCATAAAGCACTATGATGATGATCCTTTTGCATTTAAAGCAAAGATTTAATTTAGTCTTACAGTCCGCGGACAGTATGTCTCGGAGTTCATACAGATTATACAACACCCCAGTTCCTGAAGCTTCCCTACCTCTAAAAGCATAATCAGGGTAGTGTTGGACAAAATACACTGGAATGTTGCTCACCACAAAGACACAAACTTTCTAACTGTCTTTTACCATAGGAAGGTTTTATTTCCTTAATATCTTCAGCATGTCTATTCCTTATCTTTACTACTTTATCCTCGGCCTTCGTGGAGCTAAGGAAAGTACCTATCTCTTCTTTAGGCACATACTTAGTCTTCTCTGACTTATCTTTTTCCTATCAAGTTGGTTAGTGGGTTTTTCTTTACTTCGGTCTTCTGTTTGACCTCAGTAGTGTTTAATGTTCCTTGCAAATGTTTACAAGAGTTGCATCAAGCCTTCCTCTATCTCTTCACAGGAGAAATTATCCTTCTGGTTACCTACCATACAAAGCATCCTTGTTTTTCGGTGGTAGCTTTAAGGATACAATTCTTGGAAAGCACCCAATCTGATGTCTTAATATCTTCGTAAGTACCTAAGGCCCTTAATTTACAACTTATTGCAATTCTAAATTTTTGCAAGGAATCAAAATCGTGCCTAGGCATGGGTAATTCTATTAGAGCTTTTAATAAGCGATTTATAACTTGCTCCCCTGTCTTCGTAATTTTGTCTATAAGGATGGTCAAAGCCACTTCATAGTTATTTTCTTCTACTGGTAATTCTTTTATCAGTTGATATGGTGTTCACTTTGACCTGTCCTAACAAATAAGTAAGTTTGGTGACTTTAAGGGAGAGATCTGTTCTATCGTGTACCAAATATTTGAACTGATCCCAGAAGGATTTCCCAGTTCTGTTCTTCCATCAAATTCTGGAAGCGTTATTTGTGGTAACACAGCTCTACTCTGCTGTGCCACAACTTGTGTTTCCGCGGACAGTGTCAGCTAATCCTTTGACTCTAGTGTCTTTACTACAGTTAAGTATTCTTCCTAATTTGTCTTCAAACTTCGTAGTTTCTGACTCTAAGAGTTCCTTATTCTCAGCCTTTACTATAGCCGCTTCTAAAGTTAAGTAACTCTCTTCGTACTTACTCCATCGATCTTTCAGGAATATTTAGGGAGACTATTTATTCTCTCCTTGGACAGAGGTATTTGGTCCAACGACTGGATTTACAATCATTTATATGGCTCTAGTTACCCATCCTGCCTTACTACTAGAAGATTCTTTTGCAATAAAGAAACAGACATGTTGACGAAGTTCCTAATTTAATAATTTAATTATGAATTCCAACCACAATTTTACCTCAACTTAGTAATGATTTGATTATTTTAAATTTTGAAGAGGGTTGGGATTAAGTCCTCATTGTACAAATTATCCCTCTTCCAATTTCGTAATATTCCATTACAGCTCAGCTAATTATTTAATTTAATTTTTGAGGAGTGTAGGGATTGAGGTCTATACTTTTAACCTATATTCCCTCAGGGTTATTAATCAAACACTCAAGGGTTTTATTTCATCCCCACACTCAATTGCCAAAACACCCATATTCCCAGAGCTCAGAATTTATTACCTCAATACTCCATAGGCCCACCCATAGCTTGTACAGCATAGAACTCTCCTTTCTTAAGTGTTCTACATAATTTATAAATTTCTGCAGAACCGCTTCCCTACCATGATGGTTCCAATGTATACCATCAGATTTCAACATTGCCTGGAAGGGCTTGGCATTAAAATGTATGCAAATCCCTTCCCTTCCTGTCTGCAACTTCCGGTTTACAGCTCTGCTATCTAATTCTATATGTTCCATAACAAACTGGAGAGCCATATGGCAGGTTCTTTGCCTCGAGGGAGAGGTTATGGCTACTGAGGATTTACAAGAGGCCCTCTATGGCTCCTACCACTGCTAAAATATTCTCCACTACTTCATTGACTTCCACGTCCTCATGGATATCATTTCCTCCAAGGAAAGGACCCATATCTATGCTCCCAGTCTAGCACGGCATTCAGCCTTTCATCTTCAGAGAAAAAGCTTGCCTTTCCTCCCGGAGCCCTATAGACACGTACGTCCACGTTCTCTCCACTTCAACCGAACGTAGTAGTAAACTGTGCCCTACAAAAGCAACTTTAAACACATGCAGCGCCTCGGCACACATCGGTTTTTCCTCACTCGATCGGGGCACCAAAAATGTGAAAATATGTAGAGTCAGTTCTGTTAAACAAATCGGGGCCCTCTTTCCTGGGCACCAAAATGTGAAAAATGTTTAATGTATACAACTCCGGTATCCTCTGCCGGGACACCGCTATGCAAGAAATTTTCGCTACACAACTCGTAGAAGTCGTTACTCCTCCCTCCATAAAAAGATTGTCTAAGTAAATCAAACAAGTCTCCAGAGTTAGGTGATACGCTAATTAAATTTAACTCACCACTACAATACTATCTTCTATCTATCTCTTCGCCAATCCCCCTTGAATTTGGCCAATTACGTAAAGGAAGGTTACTTAGCTATATGAAGAGGAGTGATCGTTAACCGATGACGATAGAGGCTGCCTGGTAGAGTTTAGCTTGAGCAAGCAAGCAGCGTCCTTATAGATGCGTATGTACAACCTAGCTAGCTTGACGAGAGACTAGGAACAGAGTGCTGTGAATGCGGCAAGCCCCAATCACTTTCATCGCATTGTAGAGAGTTACCAACTATTAATTAATTACAATAATAAATACAGTTAGATTTCATCATGATATATACGGGGCAAATCTAACAAATTAATCTTAATTTTATTTTTACTAAAACCAAACCAAATATTCCCTTTATCAACGTAATATGCTAAACGTACATCTGCCTTTTATATGAGGGCCTTTTCATCCTCAGACAAGTCATCTAATGTGCAGACACAGTTTAAGTCAGTGGAAATTCCCAAGTAATTACTTGTATTTACAATGTAGTTGTCTACGAGGGTTAAACACAGTAGCATTTAATTTATCAATGATAAGAATTATTAAACATAAAAAATTTCTGGGTTGTAAAAACCTCTTGAATAGTTGTTAACGATCTCAGGTTTTCCTCTGCTTCTAACCAGGGATGACTATTTTAAAAAGTAGAGAGCACAACTGCTCTGGCGGAAAATATTTCCCAAAGTTTTCGGGCCGGGTGAAAAATGATAGGCTGTATCATGTAATGTGACCCTTAGCCAGGAGTTCCCTCCATAGTTCTGAAGTACCGTGTGCTCCAGCCCTTCTAGGTCACGCATCCTGACCTGTTTGATCTCCAACATCCCCTGTATTTGGGATAGCTG
>NW_027645031.1:0-1998 GCF_032717465.1 Coenobita brevimanus | reverse complement strand
CCGATTTAGTAACAGTCAGAGAGAAACTAGACACCATGGGAGTAGGACACATGTAAGATCAGTAAACTGTCAAGATGTCACTGGAGGTGTTTAACAATCCGGCTTTCTGTGTGTCTGTCTTCATTCAACTCCTTCTCGACTTAATCTGGCTGGGAATCTACACACTGACTAAACTGAACTGAACTGTCCTGGAGGGGGGACAGTCCTTTAAAGACTCTGCCGCCCTTCCTTCCGAGCCCACATGCCAGAGCAGCCCATAATTTTTCAGAGTTCACTTGAGAACTCACAATTTCTCACGCAATTATGCATCAAAATTAACAATACACAGTAACACTAATGACAAGAACTAATACCTAAGGTAAGAGAGAAGGTAAGCAAAACAGGCATGCCAAAATCTCCAGAATTTTCCTTACATCTGATATAGGCTATACAGGTGTGAAAAATGTAGAGTAATTCTGTTAAACAAATCGGGGCCCTCTTTCTGGGCACCAAAATGTGAAAAATGTTTAATGTATACAACTCGGTATCCCTGCCGGGACACCGCTATGCAAGAATTTTCTCGCTACACAACTCGTAGGTCGTTACTCCTCCATAAAGTTGTCTAAGTAAATCAAACAAGTCTCAGAGTTAGGTGATACGTTAATTAAATTTAACTCACCTACAATACTATCTTCTATCTATCTCTTCGCTAATCCCCCCTTGAATTGGCCAATTCGTAAAGGTTACTTAGCTATATGAAGAGGGAGTGATCGTTAACCGATGACGATGAGGCTGCCTGGTAGAGTTGCTTGAGCAAGCAAGCGTCCTTATAGTGCGTATGTACAACCTAGCTTGAGCGACTAGGAACAGAGTGCGTGAATGCGGCAAGCCCCAACACTTTCATCGCATTGTGGGTTACCAACTCTTATTTAATTACAGTACTAAATACAGTTAAATTACATCATGATATGTACAGGGTAAATCTAACAAATTAATCTTAGTTCCACTTAAATTAAAGTTAGACCAATTATTCCCTTTAACTATGTAAATATCTTAATTCCACATCTGCCTTAACAGGGAAATCTTTCCCTGCTTGCCACGTCACCTATCGCGCAGACGCAGCTTAGGTCAGTGGAAAATACCACATAATTACATGTATTTACAATGCATAGTTGTCCACGGGGGTTAAATGCAGTAGCATTTAATTTATCAATAACAAGAATTATTAAGAGAACGTCGTTTCTGGGTTATTAAAACCGCTTGAATAATTAACAACAGTCTCTACGTCCTCTGCCTTTAACCAGGGATAAACTATGATAAATTTAGAGCGCAACTGCTCTGGGGGAAAATATTTCCCACAGTTTTGGGGCAGCGGAAAATGATACGTTGTATCATGTAATATGACCCTTAGCCAAGAGTTCCCTCCATAATTCTCGAGAACCCTGTGCTGCGGCCCTACTAGGTCGCGCCTCTTGACCCGTTTGATCTTCACCATTCTCTGAATCCGGAGTGGCTGCTAACTCAAGGGGTACCAGTTTATCAATAGTTTTTATACTGGTATGTCCCCTGCATTTTATTTTTACGAGTCTCAGCACCCCTTCAGAATCTGGGTGTGTGGAGATCACTTTAGCTAATGGCCACTGGGATCTTGGCTGTTCAGTCTTCACTAAGACCACATCTCCTATGTTAATAACTGATTTGTTGCTGGCAGCTTGAGCTCCATAAAACCTCTCTCGTAGGCTCAAAAGATACTCTTCACTCCAATGTCTATTCCATGTATCCAGCACCCTTTTCAGACGTTGATATCCCTCCCGAAGGTGTTGTCCTAAATCATTATTTTCTATGTTAGGATCATCAACTTCTTCCTGGATATCCACACAAGGCATTGGATGGAGCTTCCTGCCATGTAACATGTGAGCCGGTGTTAAGGCCTCTAGAGAGTCGCTAGTGTCATCTTGATAAGTCAGAGGTCTATTATTAATCCTGGCTTCAATTTCAGTTATTACTGTTCTTAAATCT
>NW_027645030.1:0-23976 GCF_032717465.1 Coenobita brevimanus | reverse complement strand
GCCTGAAGACGGCGTAATTGCATCAGTTCATATCAGACAGCCGACATGGGCAGACTATTTTACTGTGAGCTTGTCATAAACTCCTTATCTAGCTGTTTGTACACGGAGTTTCTATCACCAAAGTTTTGCAAGTTACACACATTTACTATTTTGAAGCGGTGAGCGAGTGTATAACACGGAACTTTCCTCAGCTGTACCTCTGCAACAAAGAGGAAATAGCCCAGTTCCTTGGATTATACTTTCTTATGGGGATTTGTGAACTGCCAACATAAGACACTGTTGGCGTTCAACAGGGGTTCACGAATACTCCATGTTTCAGCGAGCTATGAGTGGAAAGCACTTCAGGGCCATCCTGAAGCACTTTCATGCTTTCAGTAGTCTCACCATACCCTAGGGCAATCAGGACCGGCTAATAAAGATTCCCACAGTGATGCAGTATCTCCTTCAGAGATTCAAGGAGGTTTATATCCCAGGCAAACATCTTAGCCTGGATGAGGGATCTCTGGCTTGGAAGGGGCAGCTCTCCTTCCATGCATATAACACTGTGAAGCCCCAAAAGTATGCCATAAAACTATACATCTTGGCTGAGGCAAGGTGCGGTTACACATGGAACTTGAAGTATACACAGGGGAGATGAAGTCTCTAGAGAACACAGAGTGGGGCTTCACCGAACCTTTGAAGGGCAAAGGATACAAGTTGTATATGGACAATTATTACAACTCTGTATCGCTGTGTGAACGCCTCTTCACAGAGGGAGTGTATGTAGTACGACTGGCAAGGGGAGCACCAAGGGAGCTGCAGGACATCAGCAGTGCTAAATGCCTTCCTGATGATGGACTGGGAGCTATGCACAAGGGCAATGTGATTGTGTTGCTGTGGAAGAACAAATGTATTGTAATTATGGTGTCCACCTTCCATAGTGACACCACCATCCCTAAGCAGGTGCATGGGAAGGTCAAGGGCCCAGATGGGAGATTCCACCAAGTTCTGAAAACAGTGAACAAGCCCATCGTCGTGGAGGACTATAATAGGCACATGGGTGGGGTAGATAATTTTGATCAGATGATCCAATACTACTCTGCCCAAAGGAGGATGGGCAAGTGAACCAAGGAACTGACTTTTTACTTCATCCACATGGCCCTGTTCATTGCCTACACCCTGTATAAAACGAACACCACCAGGTCCATGACTCTCCTGGAATTCCAGAAGCACATATGCCACAAACTCCCGGCATTCTGGGGGGAGGAGTGGCTGGCATTGGGTCATGCCCTTCACCATGCCCCTGACCTTCCCTCGCAACGATAACCACTTGTACCTGCAGCAACCAATCTCTCAACTGCAGCCTCCACTCTGCCTGCAACAATCACTCCACCTTCTACAGTAGCTGGTCCATCAGGAGTAACTTGGCCAGTTACTCCCACGACTGCTCCACCTCCCACAGTAGCTGGCCCACCAGGAGTTACTCAGCCAGCTTCTGCCACTTCACCTTCAGCAGGAGTATGGAGATGAGGAGATGGAGGAGCACCGCCATCCAAGCGCAATCAATATATCGATAACAGGATACGCTTGGACGCAACACTGCGCCACACCCTGGAGAGAATCCCCAGCAGGAAAAAGCTACGGTGTGTGTTGTGCTACTTGAACAAGAGGAGGAAGGACACCAGCTATATACTGTATGTCCTGTTTGCAATGTGCCACTCTGCACAAGACTGTGCTTTCATCAGTATCATACTGATGAAAGCATACAGCAGTAAATCACATTGCAAACACACACACACACACACACACACACACACACACACACACACACACACACACACACACACACACAGAAACACACACACACACACACAGAAACACACACACACACACACACACACACACACACACACACACACACACACACACACAGAAACACACACACACACACACACACACACACACACACACACACACACACACGCACACACACACAGAGAAACACACACACACACACACACACACAGAAACACACACACACACACACACACACACACACACACACACACACACACAGGTGAATGAAGCTGTGCAAAGCTACAAAAATGAGGTGGAAACCACGTATGCTGAAATGGTGAAAGTAAAGAAAGACTTAGAAACAAGGGTGGAGGAAAAAAGCATTATAAAGGAAATGAAAAGAATAATCCAAAACAATCCAAAGTTAGTCAGAGATTCAGTAGATATAAACAAATCTATAGTAATCACTGGTATAGAAGAGGAAGAAGTAAAAAATAAAATCACAAGAGACAAAAAGGAGATGGCAAATGTAATGAGCTTACTGAAAAAAGTATGAGGAAATCTGTAGTAAAGACATAGAGGAACACAAAAGGTTAGGGAAATATGAGAAAAGCAAGACAAGACCTCTAAAGGTGACTTTCCAGAGTGTAAACACTGTGGAAGAGATACTAAAAAATGCAAAGAATCTTATGGAAAAAGAGGAGTTCAAAAATGTATGGATAAAAAGATGCCTAACACAAGAGGAGCTGGAATTACTGAAAGAGAAAAGGGAGGAAGCAAAAACAAAAAATGAGGGAAGATCAGAAGAGGAGAAGAAGAAATGTTTTTTACAAAGTAATAGGATTGCAGGTACGAAAGTGGTACACAAACAGGATGGAATAAAAAGGAGGAAGGTAGTAAAACCATGTCATGACAAGTATATAGACAAGATGATAAAGTTGATGTACTCAAATGTGGATGGAATGGTATCTAAATTACTGGAGATGAATGATTGTCAGAGAAAATGAACCACAAATAATATGCCTAACTGAAACAAACTTAACACCAAGGATATCCAATGACATACTAAACTTAGAGGAATACAATATATGGAGAAGAGACAGAATTTAAAAAGAAGGAGGAGAAATTATAATATTAACTAAGAAAAATCTAAAAGTCAATGAAATAAAACTAGATATACCATCACAAGTAGAACTGATTGCAGTAGAGATCAACACATCTGAAGGGAAAGTAATTGTAGCCAATTTGTACATGCCACCCAGATCAAACACATGGGAAAGAGATGAATATGAGGACCTGGCAGAGAGTACAATTCAGAGTTTAAGATCATTACTACATAAAATGGAAGAGAAATCAGAAAGAATTATACTAACTGGGGATTTCAATACAAATATAAATTGGAATACTCTAGATATAATTAGCCAAGAAAGCTGTTGGGACCAAAAGCTCCTGGATCTCGTGCAAGAGTTTTTCCTAATGCAACATGTGAGGGAAACCACCAGAAAAAGAGGACTTGATGTACAGTCGTGGCCGTAAATAATCACCTATCCTCCTGTACCCCGTGCCTCAGACTGTCTCCTTTATGCGCTGCAAGTCACACTGGAATAAGAGGGGCTGAGGGGTAGGGGCCAGAGAGAGAAGGGAAGGTGGGTCGGGGAACGAGCGATGGTGCTGGGGTGGAGTGAGGGAGGGGAGGGAGGGGAGGTAGGGGGGGGAGAATTGAAATGCGAAGTTGTGGCCACATAATTTGTCTATTTTCTTTCATTCAGGGCATCATATACAGGAGTTACTATTCGGTAGATAAAGCTGCATTATACCTTGTACAGCGGCGTCAGATAACATGCTTTAGATATGTGGTGGTATCAAGGGCTGGCTTGTGAGAGAAATATACTGACGTGACAAAGCAATCATTAGTACGGAGCCAGATATTAGTGTTTAAACGTGCATTTTGACTTCAGACGCAGAATGGAATCTGGATGGATTTGACTTCCATGAAGCTTGTGTAAGAAACGTCCTCTACCCTTACATGTAATTAATTTTTGGAACTAAATATGGCTGTGTCCCCAGTAATGATCATCCTTGCAGTACACAGTCAGTCCATACAGTCACCATCATGTCAATTCAATAATTATTTAATAACATCTCTATATGAAAAGGCTACTTAAAATAATTGTGCAGGAAAGGCAAATACCGGTAAATTTGATGTCTGTGCTCAGAGGTGGATATAATAACGGTATCTCTCATAATCTGTTCGACGGATAATGAAACAAAATCCTACCCAAACTCCCAAAATATATCTTTGTCAATGTTTACCGACACTGGTCAAGCCAAAGCAACCAGGAAAGTCTTAGTAAGTAGTTTCGTGGCCTCATGCCTTAAAAACCTCATGCACGCTTCGCGGCACCGAGGAAACAATGTTGTTGATGGTTTGCTGGTTTCGTCAGAACAGCTCCCACTCGTCCTTGGTGTGCTAATGGAGGCGGGCCCGTGTCCTCTCGTTCTATGGCTTCCACGCGATGGTAATCTGGGCCCACACAATCTCGATGACTCTGCACTAATATTTGATCTGTCACGTCAGTCCTTGATATCACCACCTTCTAAAGTCTGCTATCTGACGCCGCTATACAAGGCGTAATGCAGCTTTATCTGCTGAATAGTAACTCCTTTATATGATGCCCTGAATGAAAGAAAATAGACAAATTATGTGGCCACAACTTCGCATTTCATTCTCCCTCCCCTACCTACACCCCCTCCCCTCTCACACTCCACCCAAGCACCATCGCTCGTCCCCCCACCCACCTACCCTTCTCTCTCTGGCTCCTCCCCCTCAGCCCCTCTTACTCCAGTGTGACTTGCCGCGCATAAAGGAGCCAGCCTGAGGCACGGGGTACAGGAGGATAGGTGATTATTTATGGCCACGACTGTACCTTCAGTGCTAGATCTAATATTTACTAGGCAAGAAAATGATATTGACAGTTTAATATATCACCCTCCACTCGGCAAAAGCGATCATGCAGTACTAAATCATAACTTCAGGATAGCATATGACATAGTTAACAGCAATGACAGTTACAAAAAGAGCCTAAACTATAAAAAGGGAAATTATCAAGACCTAAAGAAGTATTTCTTAGAAGTTGATTGGGAAAATGAGCTTAGAGGACAAGATTTAAATGCTGTATATAAAAAATTCTGTGAATTTTATGAAATAGGAGTCCAGAAGTACAGTCGTCAGCACAAATTCGCTGCAAGCCTGCTCGTGTGATGTGGTTGTTTTGTCTGGCAACAGTGTATAGGAACTAGTTGCCACACAGGCTTTTATACGCTTTAAAGACGTGTTTGTAAGAGCTAGTGCTATAAATCGCCCAGAATGCAGTAGTCTTTATATCTGATTAGCATAAAAATGAGCAAAAGACGACAGAAGAATGTTGTAGTTCTGCTCTCTCCCTCGTACCCACCCCATGTCCCTCCCCATCCTACCTCTCAACCCCCCCCCCCATGCTCCTTCATTTCCACTCCCCTCTCTCCGCACCCTGTCTACCTTAACCACGGCGCAGATCTACGTAATGAACTGCACTCTTCTCCATTTCTTGTCTCTTCCTGTAACCTTTTAGCTCCTTACATTCGAGAGTATCTTGCCATGCCTCAGTCTTTTTCACCCACTCTTTACTCCGAACGTGATGCAGTAGTTCGAAACATGATGGGTTCTGATCCTGCTTCATGAATCAGTGAACAGTATGAGGAGGATGGAAACATTTTCCTTGGAACGAGAGAGAGAGAGAGAGAGAGAGAGGAAGTAGGAGGAATGGGCACAAATGTTTGTTTAATTTCGCCTACTGAAATAATAGTCACCAACTACCAGGCTCACTAAACACACACACACACACAGACACACACACACACACACACACACACACACACACACAGTACAGAATACATCACAAGAACGAGACCTCAAACGCTTCTGTATCTAGCGGCTGTTGGTAGTGACAAGGGTAGAGAAAAGAATGACAACTGGAATAAAAAGAGTGGGAATCAGACGGGGAGGGTGAGAATGGGATTAGAACAGGAAGGTATATTGGTAATTAGCCTTGAATACATTTTATTAAAGCATTTCGAGCAGTTGAGAACAGGACAGTATTGGTTTAGTAAACAGTCAAGAGAGAATTGTGATGCATCAGTGGGGTTAGTGCCGTGGATAAATGATTGAAAGTAGAGAGAGTGGGGAGAGCAGAAAGTGGACAGTCATGAGCGTAAGTGGGGTGTAGGAGGGAAAGGGAGGGGTGGGGGGACATCAGGAGGAGAAAGGGGGAGAGAGGGGAAGGGAGTTTAGACACGGTTATGAGGAATGTCAGAGTAAGCTCGTACGTCGTTTCATAACATTCTGTCAACTCTTGCACTTTTTTTTTTTATACTAATTAAATACGCTATACATAATATTGTACTCTAGCCAGCCTCAAGTACCACTTTTAAAAAACACGTCGTTAAAGTGTATGAAAGTCTACGTGGCAACTAGTCCCCTTACACTGTTGCCAGACAAAAGGACTCACATCACACGAGTAGACTTGCAGCGAATTTATGCTGACGACTGTACATCCCAAAGCACAAAGAAGCAGATAAGAAAATACAGAAATGGTTCAATAAAGAATGTAAGAAATCAGAAGAAAGAAGAGATTTGTTGTGGAATAGATACAGAAGACACAATAGTGAAAGGGCGTATAATAATTACAAACAGGCAAGAAACGATTATACAAGAATAAGGAGGGAAGCCCAAAAACAGTTTGAAGAGGATATAATAAATAAAAGTAGTGATCAACCAAAGCTGTTTTACAGCTACATCATAAGCAGTATGTCCAATCCACTTTGGCTTCCTCTCAGGAGGACATGCTGCAGCGCCAACATAAGTCCGCCTCTCCTATCACTATCAATGTAGGCGATCTTGTCTTTGCTCATTCCCATACGTGTTCCTCCAAGTTGGATGACAAATTTACAGGGCCCCACCGAGTCCTCACTCAGCAAGGCAACAAATTTCACCTCCAGGACCTGTCCACTAGGGACACCAGATGGGTCCACGTCGATGACTTAAAGCGAGCACCCCGTGGCCTCGTGTTGGAAGAGTCACTTACACAACCTCCTGCCCTCTCTTCCCCTCCTCCCATCCCTCAGTCTACCTTGTCTCCACCTATCCCTCAGTCTCCTTCCTCTCCACCTCCACCTGCTCATTCATCAATCAATATCGGTCCAAACTGCGCTCTGCCCATCAACCTCTTCACGACCTCCCCCATTAACTCTACCCTGATTTTCTAGGTACGATGTTAGCGATCTCCCTGCTGGCAGTGCTGACCCTCCTGGGGTCTGGGTCAGGTCAGGACGATGGTGGAGTACGTCCCGGGGCCTTGGTCGGCTCAGGAGGCAAGGTCTCCTTGCGCTACGATCTTGTGCCCCTGGCCGATGTAGCCATTGCCCTACCTGCCTACGCGCACCAGCTCCACGGAATCAGGAACCATCTCACGGCCCTCATGGGGACACACAACCCGAATGAGTATCTCTATAACCTTTTCCTCCCACTCTCCTGGCAGTTGCAATACATAAGTAACAGATTCACTGAGCTCAATGACACATTTTCCATTCAGACACCCGTGGGTCGTTCTCGTGTGAAACGAGGTCTCTTCGACTTCGGCGGTGAGATTCTGAGTGTCTTGTTTGGCGTTGCTACAGCCCGTGACATTTCTGGCTTCAAATCTGATATCACTCATTTAGCTTCAGCCCTAGAATCACAACGCCGAGTCATTAAAATCCAACACACTATGTTACAGAAGCTCACAACCCAGCTCAATGAAGTCATGTCCACTCTAAACAATTTCACCGATATCTTAGAACGCCACCTTTCAGATCTCAACGTTATCTCTCAGTTTTTCTACCTCAAACTCAACATGGATAATCTCCAACTGGCCGTTGACTCTCTCCTGTCTCAAGTCTCTACCTTGGTTCGTATCCTGGTCGATGCTATCAATGGACGTGTCACTGCCGACTTAGTACCTGTCTCAGCTCTCCGTTCTGTCCTGGAATGGGCTCACTCCACCTTCGGTCTCTCCCCAGTCCTCCCTTACTCCTCCCTTGAATATTATTATCCTGTTCTCGAAGCCACTCTTCTCACTACATACATCGTCGTCCATATTCCTCTCCGTTCTGCCATAACCTTTAACCTTTTCCACATCATTCCCTTCCCTTTCCGCCTCAACAACTCCTTGCTACAGGTATCTGTTCCTTCAGAATATTTCCTCCTCTCCCATGATCATCTTTCCGTTGCCTTCCTTTCTTCCACAGACCTCCAGCAATGTTCCTCCCTTACTCCGACCTCTCGTCTCTGTGCTGCCCACCTTTTTGCTATCTTCCCTAGCAGTGCTACACCCTGTGAGTCTGCTTTAGTTCGCAACCATTCCATCTACTCAGCCTGTTCTTTTGTCCCAGCTCCTGACCTCCCGGTCCACCTTGCTCACCTCAACCATGTCCAGTATTTCTTCTTTGCTGTTCCCATCTCTGTCACAATCATGTGTCCTGGTTCTTCCGTTCGCTCCGTCCCCGCTAGTGGTCTCTACAAAGCACCTGACTATTGTACCGTCAAATCAGAGTCCGTCATCACTTACGCCACTCGCTATCACCAAGCTGTTCGTAAACACTCCTATGACATCTTTCAACCAATCGACATACCTTCAACCCTACCATCTGCCAACATTACCATCACCTCCCCTCACTTGCGCATGCTCACCTTCCTCAATGACAGTGATTTCATTATGGATCAATTTTCTCTGGCCTTCAGCCGTTCATGGGTTCATCCAACAGTTGTGTTTCCCCTGTGGTTATCGCTTTCATAGGTTTTCTACTCATCATCTGTGCAGTGCATTGTTGTGTCAGAAAAATGGAACGTCGACTCCAGGAAATCAGAGTCGCTACAGGCATAGTACGCCCTACACACGATGTAGAAACTCCCCGTACTTAGTGCCCTCACATTCAGTGACTACCATTGCCATCTAACCATTCACCAAACTGTGAACAGCACTCTGCCTACTAGAAAATGATGGTATTTCTTTCATACATTACTGAGTGACAGTGTATCCTACAGAAAATACAACACAAAAAACAAAAAAAAAATGGAGGAAGAACAACAATAGAACTCTCATATCTACTCCTTGTTTATCATGTATCAACCTATTATTGTGTAATTCCCATTATGTTTATATATGCCTTCGACCCTTACTGGATTTGTACCTATTAATCCTTGTATATATTATCTGTATATATCCTTCTATTTCCCTCCCCTCAACATGGCCATGTCTCCCCTACTGCCCCTGTATCATACTTATCCCTTGTACAAACCTCCCCGGTCCTGCCTTACTACTATAATCACCCACCATTTAACTCCTGGTGTCAGGAGACACCATCTCAGCTACCCGGGGAGTAGTGTACCCCACCCCAATATGTCTACCCCCGATGTATATATGTCCCCCCCCCAATGCATACATGCCCCCACTAATCTTGCTAGGTCAGCATGCTTTCCCACGCCTGAAGACGGCGTAATTGCATCAGTTCATATCAGACAGCCGACATGGGCAGACTATTTTACTGTGAGCTTGTCATAAACTCCTTATCTAGCTGTTTGTACACGGAGTTTCTATCACCAAAGTTTTGCAAGTTACACACATTTACTATTTTGAAGCGGTGAGCGAGTGTATAACACGGAACTTTCCTCAGCTGTACCTCTGCAACAAAGAGGAAATAGCCCAGTTCCTTGGATTATACTTTCTTATGGGGATTTGTGAACTGCCAACATAAGACACTGTTGGCGTTCAACAGGGGTTCACGAATACTCCATGTTTCAGCGAGCTATGAGTGGAAAGCACTTCAGGGCCATCCTGAAGCACTTTCATGCTTTCAGTAGTCTCACCATACCCTAGGGCAATCAGGACCGGCTAATAAAGATTCCCACAGTGATGCAGTATCTCCTTCAGAGATTCAAGGAGGTTTATATCCCAGGCAAACATCTTAGCCTGGATGAGGGATCTCTGGCTTGGAAGGGGCGGCTCTCCTTCCATGCATATAACACTGTGAAGCCCCAAAAGTATGCCATAAAACTATACATCTTGGCTGAGGCAAGGTGCGGTTACACATGGAACTTGAAGTATACACAGGGGAGATGAAGTCTCTAGAGAACACAGAGTGGGGCTTCACCGAACCTTTGAAGGGCAAAGGATACAAGTTGTATATGGACAATTATTACAACTCTGTATCGCTGTGTGAACGCCTCTTCACAGAGGGAGTGTATGTAGTACGACTGGCAAGGGGAGCACCAAGGGAGCTGCAGGACATCAGCAGTGCTAAATGCCTTCCTGATGATGGACTGGGAGCTATGCACAAGGGCAATGTGATTGTGTTGCTGTGGAAGAACAAATGTATTGTAATTATGGTGTCCACCTTCCATAGTGACACCACCATCCCTAAGCAGGTGCATGGGAAGGTCAAGGGCCCAGATGGGAGATTCCACCAAGTTCTGAAAACAGTGAACAAGCCCATCGTCGTGGAGGACTATAATAGGCACATGGGTGGGGTAGATCATTTTGATCAGATGATCCAATACTACTCTGCCCAAAGGAGGATGGGCAAGTGAACCAAGGAACTGACTTTTTACTTCATCCACATGGCCCTGTTCATTGCCTACACCCTGTATAAAACGAACACCACCAGGTCCATGACTCTCCTGGAATTCCAGAAGCACATATGCCACAAACTCCCGGCATTCTGGGGGGAGGAGTGGCTGGCATTGGGTCATGCCCTTCACCATGCCCCTGACCTTCCCTCGCAACGATAACCACTTGTACCTGCAGCAACCAATCTCTCAACTGCAGCCTCCACTCTGCCTGCAACAATCACTCCACCTTCTACAGTAGCTGGTCCATCAGGAGTAACTTGGCCAGTTACTCCCACGACTGCTCCACCTCCCACAGTAGCTGGCCCACCAGGAGTTACTCAGCCAGCTTCTGCCACTTCACCTTCAGCAGGAGTATGGAGATGAGGAGATGGAGGAGCACCGCCATCCAAGCGCAATCAATATATCGATAACAGGATACGCTTGGACGCAACACTGCGCCACACCCTGGAGAGAATCCCCAGCAGGAAAAAGCTACGGTGTGTGTTGTGCTACTTGAACAAGAGGAGGAAGGACACCAGCTATATACTGTATGTCCTGTTTGCAATGTGCCACTCTGCACAAGACTGTGCTTTCATCAGTATCATACTGATGAAAGCATACAGCAGTAAATCACATTGCAAACACACACACACACACACACACACACACACACACACACACACACACACACACACACACACACACACACAGAAACACACACACACACACACAGAAACACACACACACACACACACACACACACACACACACAGAAACACACACACACACACACACACAGAAACACACACACACACACACACACACACACACACGCACACACACACAGAGAAACACACACACACACACACACAGAAACACACACACACACACACACACACACACACACACACACACACACACACACACACAGGTGAATGAAGCTGTGCAAAGCTACAAAAATGAGGTGGAAACCACGTATGCTGAAATGGTGAAAGTAAAGAAAGACTTAGAAACAAGGGTGGAGGAAAAAAGCATTATAAAGGAAATGAAAAGAATAATCCAAAACAATCCAAAGTTAGTCAGAGATTCAGTAGATATAAACAAATCTATAGTAATCACTGGTATAGAAGAGGAAGAAGTAAAAAATAAAATCACAAGAGACAAAAAGGAGATGGCAAATGTAATGAGCTTACTGAAAAAAGTATGAGGAAATCTGTAGTAAAGACATAGAGGAACACAAAAGGTTAGGGAAATATGAGAAAAGCAAGACAAGACCTCTAAAGGTGACTTTCCAGAGTGTAAACACTGTGGAAGAGATACTAAAAAATGCAAAGAATCTTATGGAAAAAGAGGAGTTCAAAAATGTATGGATAAAAAGATGCCTAACACAAGAGGAGCTGGAATTACTGAAAGAGAAAAGGGAGGAAGCAAAAACAAAAAATGAGGGAAGATCAGAAGAGGAGAAGAAGAAATGTTTTTTACAAAGTAATAGGATTGCAGGTACGAAAGTGGTACACAAACAGGATGGAATAAAAAGGAGGAAGGTAGTAAAACCATGTCATGACAAGTATATAGACAAGATGATAAAGTTGATGTACTCAAATGTGGATGGAATGGTATCTAAATTACTGGAGATGAATGATTGTCAGAGAAAATGAACCACAAATAATATGCCTAACTGAAACAAACTTAACACCAAGGATATCCAATGACATACTAAACTTAGAGGAATACAATATATGGAGAAGAGACAGAATTTAAAAAGAAGGAGGAGAAATTATAATATTAACTAAGAAAAAATCTAAAAGTCAATGAAATAAAACTAGATATACCATCACAAGTAGAAATGATTGCAGTAGAGATCAACACATCTGAAGGGAAAGTAATTGTAGCCAATTTGTACATGCCACCCAGATCAAACACATGGGAAAGAGATGAATATGAGGACCTGGCAGAGAGTACAATTCAGAGTTTAAGATCATTACTACATAAAATGGAAGAGAAATCAGAAAGAATTATACTAACTGGGGATTTCAATACAAATATAAATTGGAATACTCTAGATATAATTAGCCAAGAAAGCTGTTGGGACCAAAAGCTCCTGGATCTCGTGCAAGAGTTTTTCCTAATGCAACATGTGAGGGAAACCACCAGAAAAAGAGGACTTGATGTACAGTCGTGGCCGTAAATAATCACCTATCCTCCTGTACCCCGTGCCTCAGACTGTCTCCTTTATGCGCTGCAAGTCACACTGGAATAAGAGGGGCTGAGGGGTAGGGGCCAGAGAGAGAAGGGAAGGTGGGTCGGGGAACGAGCGATGGTGCTGGGGTGGAGTGAGGGAGGGGAGGGAGGGGAGGTAGGGGGGGGAGAATTGAAATGCGAAGTTGTGGCCACATAATTTGTCTATTTTCTTTCATTCAGGGCATCATATACAGGAGTTACTATTCGGTAGATAAAGCTGCATTATACCTTGTACAGCGGCGTCAGATAACATGCTTTAGATATGTGGTGGTATCAAGGGCTGGCTTGTGAGAGAAATATACTGACGTGACAAAGCAATCATTAGTACGGAGCCAGATATTAGTGTTTAAACGTGTATTTTGACTTCAGACGCAGAATGGAATCTGGATGGATTTGACTTCCATGAAGCTTGTGTAAGAAACGTCCTCTACCCTTACATGTAATTAATTTTTGGAACTAAATATGGCTGTGTCCCCAGTAATGATCATCCTTGCAGTACACAGTCAGTCCATACAGTCACCATCATGTCAATTCAATAATTATTTAATAACATCTCTATATGAAAAGGCTACTTAAAATAATTGTGCAGGAAAGGCAAATACCGGTAAATTTGATGTCTGTGCTCAGAGGTGGATATAATAACGGTATCTCTCATAATCTGTTCGACGGATAATGAAACAAAATCCTACCCAAACTCCCAAAATATATCTTTGTCAATGTTTACCGACACTGGTCAAGCCAAAGCAACCAGGAAAGTCTTAGTAAGTAGTCTCGTGGCCTCATGCCTTAAAAACCTCATGCACGCTTCGCGGCACCGAGGAAACAATGTTGTTGATGGTTTGCTGGTTTCGTCAGAACAGCTCCCACTCGTCCTTGGTGTGCTAATGGAGGCGGGCCCGTGTCCTCTCGTTCTATGGCTTCCACGCGATGGTAATCTGGGCCCACACAATCTCGATGACTCTGCACTAATATTTGATCTGTCACGTCAGTCCTTGATATCACCACCTTCTAAAGTCTGCTATCTGACGCCGCTATACAAGGCGTAATGCAGCTTTATCTGCTGAATAGTAACTCCTTTATATGATGCCCTGAATGAAAGAAAATAGACAAATTATGTGGCCACAACTTCGCATTTCATTCTCCCTCCCCTACCTACACCCCCTCCCCTCTCACACTCCACCCAAGCACCAACGCACGTGCCCCCCCCCCCCTACCCTTCTCTCTCTGGCTCCTCCCCCTCAGCCCCTCTTACTCCAGTGTGACTTGCCGCGCATAAAGGAGCCAGCCTGAGGCACGGGGTACAGGAGGATAGGTGATTATTTATGGCCACGACTGTACCTTCAGTGCTAGATCTAATATTTACTAGGCAAGAAAATGATATTGACAGTTTAATATATCACCCTCCACTCGGCAAAAGCGATCATGCAGTACTAAATCATAACTTCAGGATAGCATATGACATAGTTAACAGCAATGACAGTTACAAAAAGAGCCTAAACTATAAAAAGGGAAATTATCAAGACCTAAAGAAGTATTTCTTAGAAGTTGATTGGGAAAATGAGCTTAGAGGACAAGATTTAAATGCTGTATATAAAAAATTCTGTGAATTTTATGAAATAGGAGTCCAGAAGTACAGTCGTCAGCACAAATTCGCTGCAAGCCTGCTCGTGTGATGTGGTTGTTTTGTCTGGCAACAGTGTATAGGAACTAGTTGCCACACAGGCTTTTATACGCTTTAAAGACGTGTTTGTAAGAGCTAGTGCTATAAATCGCCCAGAATGCAGTAGTCTTTATATCTGATTAGCATAAAAATGAGCAAAAGACGACAGAAGAATGTTGTAGTTCTGCTCTCTCCTCGTACCCACCCCATGTCCCTCCCCATCCTACCTCTCAACCCCCCCATGCTCCTTCATTTACACTCCCCTCTGTCCGCACCCTGTCTACCTTAACCACGGCGCAGATCTACGTAATGAACTGCACTCTTCTCCATTTCTTGTCTCTTCCTGTAACCTTTTAGCTCCTTACATTCGAGAGTATCTTGCCATGCCTCAGTCTTTTTCACCCACTCTTTACTCCGAACGTGATGCAGTAGTTCGAAACATGATGGGTTCTGATCCTGCTTCATGAATCAGTGAACAGTATGAGGAGGATGGAAACATTTTCCTTGGAACGAGAGAGAGAGAGAGAGAGAGAGAGGAAGTAGGAGGAATGGGCACAAATGTTTGTTTAATTTCGCCTACTGAAATAATAGTCACCAACTACCAGGCTCACTAAACACACACACACACACAGACACACACACACACACACACACACACACACACACACACACACAGTACAGAATACATCACAAGAACGAGACCTCAAACGCTTCTGTATCTAGCGGCTGTTGGTAGTGACAAGGGTAGAGAAAAGAATGACAACTGGAATAAAAAGAGTGGGAATCAGACGGGGAGGGTGAGAATGGGATTAGAACAGGAAGGTATATTGGTAATTAGCCTTGAATACATTTTATTAAAGCATTTCGAGCAGTTGAGAACAGGACAGTATTGGTTTAGTAAACAGTCAAGAGAGAATTGTGATGCATCAGTGGGGTTAGTGCCGTGGATAAATGATTGAAAGTAGAGAGAGTGGGGAGAGCAGAAAGTGGACAGTCATGAGCGTAAGTGGGGTGTAGGAGGGAAAGGGAGGGGTGGGGGGACATCAGGAGGAGAAAGGGGGAGAGAGGGGAAGGGAGTTTAGACACGGTTATGAGGAATGTCAGAGTAAGCTCGTACGTCGTTTCATAACATTCTGTCAACTCTTGCACTTTTTTTTTATACTAATTAAATACGGTATACATAATATTGTACTCCAGCCAGCCTCAAGTACCACTTTTAAAAAACACGTCGTTAAAGTGTATGAAAGTCTACGTGGCAACTAGTCCCCTTACACTGTTGCCAGACAAAAGGACTCACATCACACGAGTAGACTTGCAGCGAATTTATGCTGACGACTGTACATCCCAAAGCACAAAGAAGCAGATAAGAAAATACAGAAATGGTTCAATAAAGAATGTAAGAAATCAGAAGAAAGAAGAGATTTGTTGTGGAATAGATACAGAAGACACAATAGTGAAAGGGCGTATAATAATTACAAACAGGCAAGAAACGATTATACAAGAATAAGGAGGGAAGCCCAAAAACAGTTTGAAGAGGATATAATAAATAAAAGTAGTGATCAACCAAAGCTGTTTTACAGCTACATCATAAGCAGTATGTCCAATCCACTTTGGCTTCCTCTCAGGAGGACATGCTGCAGCGCCAACATAAGTCCGCCTCTCCTATCACTATCAATGTAGGCGATCTTGTCTTTGCTCATTCCCATACGTGTTCCTCCAAGTTGGATGACAAATTTACAGGGCCCCACCGAGTCCTCACTCAGCAAGGCAACAAATTTCACCTCCAGGACCTGTCCACTAGGGACACCAGATGGGTCCACGTCGATGACTTAAAGCGAGCACCCCGTGGCCTCGTGTTGGAAGAGTCACTTACACAACCTCCTGCCCTCTCTTCCCTCCTCCCATCCCTCAGTCTACCTTGTCTCCACCTATCCCTCAGTCTCCTTCCTCTCCACCTCCACCTGCTCATTCATCACTCAATATCGGTCCAAACTGCACTCTGCCCATCAACCTCTTCACGACCTCCCCATTAACTCTACCCTGATTTTCTAGGTACGATGTTAGCGATCTCCCTGCTGGCAGTGCTGACCCTCCTGGGGTCTGGGTCAGGTCAGGACGATGGTGGAGTACGTCCCGGGGCCTTGGTCGGCTCAGGAGGCAAGGTCTCCTTGCGCTACGATCTTGTGCCCCTGGCCGATGTAGCCATTGCCCTACCTGCCTACGCGCGCACCAGCTCCACGGAATCAGGAACCATCTCACGGCCCTCATGGGGACACACAACCCGAATGAGTATCTCTATAACCTTTTCCTCCCACTCTCCTGGCAGTTGCAATACATAAGTAACAGATTCACTGAGCTCAATGACACATTTTCCATTCAGACACCCGTGGGTCGTTCTCGTGTGAAACGAGGTCTCTTCGACTTCGGCGGTGAGATTCTGAGTGTCTTGTTTGGCGTTGCTACAGCCCGTGACATTTCTGGCTTCAAATCTGATATCACTCATTTAGCTTCAGCCCTAGAATCACAACGCCGAGTCATTAAAATCCAACACACTATGTTACAGAAGCTCACAACCCAGCTCAATGAAGTCATGTCCACTCTAAACAATTTCACCGATATCTTAGAACGCCACCTTTCAGATCTCAACGTTATCTCTCAGTTTTTCTACCTCAAACTCAACATGGATAATCTCCAACTGGCCGTTGACTCTCTCCTGTCTCAAGTCTCTACCTTGGTTCGTATCCTGGTCGATGCTATCAATGGACGTGTCACTGCCGACTTAGTACCTGTCTCAGCTCTCCGTTCTGTCCTGGAATGGGCTCACTCCACCTTCGGTCTCTCCCCAGTCCTCCCTTACTCCTCCCTTGAATATTATTATCCTGTTCTCGAAGCCACTCTTCTCACTACATACATCGTCGTCCATATTCCTCTCCGTTCTGCCATAACCTTTAACCTTTTCCACATCATTCCCTTCCCTTTCCGCCTCAACAACTCCTTGCTACAGGTATCTGTTCCTTCAGAATATTTCCTCCTCTCCCATGATCATCTTTCCGTTGCCTTCCTTTCTTCCACAGACCTCCAGCAATGTTCCTCCCTTACTCCGACCTCTCGTCTCTGTGCTGCCCACCTTTTTGCTATCTTCCCTAGCAGTGCTACACCCTGTGAGTCTGCTTTAGTTCGCAACCATTCCATCTACTCAGCCTGTTCTTTTGTCCCAGCTCCTGACCTCCCGGTCCACCTTGCTCACCTCAACCATGTCCAGTATTTCTTCTTTGCTGTTCCCATCTCTGTCACAATCATGTGTCCTGGTTCTTCCGTTCGCTCCGTCCCCGCTAGTGGTCTCTACAAAGCACCTGACTATTGTACCGTCAAATCAGAGTCCGTCATCACTTACGCCACTCGCTATCACCAAGCTGTTCGTAAACACTCCTATGACATCTTTCAACCAATCGACATGCCTTCAACCCTACCCTCTGCCAACATTACCATCACCTCCCCTCACTTGCACATGCTCACCTTCCTCTTTGACAGTGATTTCATTATGGATCAATTTTCTCTGGCCTTCAGCCGTTCATGGGTTCATCCAACAGTTGTGTGGTTATCGCTTTCATAGGTTTTCTACTCATCATCTGTGCAGTGCATTGTTGTGTCAGAAAAATGGAACGTCGACTCCAGGAAATCAGAGTCGCTACAGGCATAGTACGCCCTACACACGATGTAGAAACTCCCCGTACTTAGTGCCCTCACATTCAGTGACTACCATTGCCATCTAACCATTCACCAAACTGTGAACAGCACTCTGCCTACTAGAAAATGATGGTATTTCTTTCATACATTACTGAGTGACAGTGTATCCTACAGAAAATACAACACAAAAAACAAAAAAAAAATGGAGGAAGAACAACAATAGAACTCTCATATCTACTCCTTGTTTATCATGTATCAACCTATTATTGTGTAATTCCCATTATGTTTATATATGCCTTCGACCCTTACTGGATTTGTACCTATTAATCCTTGTATATCTTATCTGTATATATCCTTCTATTTCCCTCCCCTCAACATGGCCATGTCTCCCCTACTGCCCCTGTATCATACTTATCCCTTGTACAAACCTCCCCGGTCCTGCCTTACTACTATAATCACCCACCATTTAACTCCTGGTGTCAGGAGACACCATCTCAGCTACCCAGGGGAGTAGTGTACCCCCTCCACAATATGTCTATCCCCGATGTATATATGTCCCCCCCCCAATGCATACATGCCCCCACTAATCTTGCTAGGTCAGCATGCTTTCCCACGCCTGAAGACGGCGTAATTGCATCAGTTCATATCAGACAGCCGACATGGGCAGACTATTTTACTGTGAGCTTGTCATAAACTCCTTATCTAGCTGTTTGTACACGGAGTTTCTATCACCAAAGTTTTGCAAGTTACACACATTTACTATTTTGAAGCGGTGAGCGAGTGTATAACACGGAACTTTCCTCAGCTGTACCTCTGCAACAAAGAGGAAATAGCCCAGTTCCTTGGATTATACTTTCTTATGGGGATTTGTGAACTGCCAACATAAGACACTGTTGGCGTTCAACAGGGGTTCACGAATACTCCATGTTTCAGCGAGCTATGAGTGGAAAGCACTTCAGGGCCATCCTGAAGCACTTTCATGCTTTCAGTAGTCTCACCATACCCTAGGGCAATCAGGACCGGCTAATAAAGATTCCCACAGTGATGCAGTATCTCCTTCAGAGATTCAAGGAGGTTTATATCCCAGGCAAACATCTTAGCCTGGATGAGGGATCTCTGGCTTGGAAGGGGCAGCTCTCCTTCCATGCATATAACACTGTGAAGCCCCAAAAGTATGCCATAAAACTATACATCTTGGCTGAGGCAAGGTGCGGTTACACATGGAACTTGAAGTATACACAGGGGAGATGAAGTCTCTAGAGAACACAGAGTGGGGCTTCACCGAACCTTTGAAGGGCAAAGGATACAAGTTGTATATGGACAATTATTACAACTCTGTATCGCTGTGTGAACGCCTCTTCACAGAGGGAGTGTATGTAGTACGACTGGCAAGGGGAGCACCAAGGGAGCTGCAGGACATCAGCAGTGCTAAATGCCTTCCTGATGATGGACTGGGAGCTATGCACAAGGGCAATGTGATTGTGTTGCTGTGGAAGAACAAATGTATTGTAATTATGGTGTCCACCTTCCATAGTGACACCACCATCCCTAAGCAGGTGCATGGGAAGGTCAAGGGCCCAGATGGGAGATTCCACCAAGTTCTGAAAACAGTGAACAAGCCCATCGTCGTGGAGGACTATAGTAGGCACATGGGTGGGGTAGATAATTTTGATCAGATGATCCAATACTACTCTGCCCAAAGGAGGATGGGCAAGTGAACCAAGGAACTGACTTTTTACTTCATCCACATGGCCCTGTTCATTGCCTACACCCTGTATAAAACGAACACCACCAGGTCCATGACTCTCCTGGAATTCCAGAAGCACATATGCCACAAACTCCCGGCATTCAGGCCGGAGGAGTGGCTGGCATTGGGTCATGCCCTTCACCATGCCCCTGACCTTCCCTCGCAACGATAACCACTTGTACCTGCAGCAACCAATCTCTCAACTGCAGCCTCCACTCTGCCTGCAACAATCACTCCACCTTCTACAGTAGCTGGTCCATCAGGAGTAACTTGGCCAGTTACTCCCACGACTGCTCCACCTCCCACAGTAGCTGGCCCACCAGGAGTTACTCAGCCAGCTTCTGCCACTTCACCTTCAGCAGGAGTATGGAGATGAGGAGATGGAGGAGCACCGCCATCCAAGCGCAATCAATATATCGATAACAGGATACGCTTGGACGCAACACTGCGCCACACCCTGGAGAGAATCCCCAGCAGGAAAAAGCTACGGTGTGTGTTGTGCTACTTGAACAAGAGGAGGAAGGACACCAGCTATATACTGTATGTCCTGTTTGCAATGTGCCACTCTGCACAAGACTGTGCTTTCATCAGTATCATACTGATGAAAGCATACAGCAGTAAATCACATTGCAAAACACACACACACACACACACACACACACACACACACACACACACACACACACACACACACACACACAGAAACACACACACACACACACAGAAACACACACACACACACACACACACACACACAGAAACACACACACACACACACACAGAAACACACACACACACACACACACACACGCACACACACACAGAGAAACACACACACACACACACACAGAAACACACACACACACACACACACACACACACACACACACACACACAGGTGAATGAAGCTGTGCAAAGCTACAAAAATGAGGTGGAAACCACGTATGCTGAAATGGTGAAAGTAAAGAAAGACTTAGAAACAAGGGTGGAGGAAAAAAGCATTATAAAGGAAATGAAAAGAATAATCCAAAACAATCCAAAGTTAGTCAGAGATTCAGTAGATATAAACAAATCTATAGTAATCACTGGTATAGAAGAGGAAGAAGTAAAAAATAAAATCACAAGAGACAAAAAGGAGATGGCAAATGTAATGAGCTTACTGAAAAAAGTATGAGGAAATCTGTAGTAAAGACATAGAGGAACACAAAAGGTTAGGGAAATATGAGAAAAGCAAGACAAGACCTCTAAAGGTGACTTTCCAGAGTGTAAACACTGTGGAAGAGATACTAAAAAATGCAAAGAATCTTATGGAAAAAGAGGAGTTCAAAAATGTATGGATAAAAAGATGCCTAACACAAGAGGAGCTGGAATTACTGAAAGAGAAAAGGGAGGAAGCAAAAACAAAAAATGAGGGAAGATCAGAAGAGGAGAAGAAGAAATGTTTTTTACAAAGTAATAGGATTGCAGGTACGAAAGTGGTACACAAACAGGATGGAATAAAAAGGAGGAAGGTAGTAAAACCATGTCATGACAAGTATATAGACAAGATGATAAAGTTGATGTACTCAAATGTGGATGGAATGGTATCTAAATTACTGGAGATGAATGATTGTCAGAGAAAATGAACCACAAATAATATGCCTAACTGAAACAAACTTAACACCAAGGATATCCAATGACATACTAAACTTAGAGGAATACAATATATGGAGAAGAGACAGAATTTAAAAAGAAGGAGGAGAAATTATAATATTAACTAAGAAAAATCTAAAAGTCAATGAAATAAAACTAGATATACCATCACAAGTAGAAATGATTGCAGTAGAGATCAACACATCTGAAGGGAAAGTAATTGTAGCCAATTTGTACATGCCACCCAGATCAAACACATGGGAAAGAGATGAATATGAGGACCTGGCAGAGAGTACAATTCAGAGTTTAAGATCATTACTACATAAAATGGAAGAGAAATCAGAAAGAATTATACTAACTGGGGATTTCAATACAAATATAAATTGGAATACTCTAGATATAATTAGCCAAGAAAGCTGTTGGGACCAAAAGCTCCTGGATCTCGTGCAAGAGTTTTTCCTAATGCAACATGTGAGGGAAACCACCAGAAAAAGAGGACTTGATGTACAGTCGTGGCCGTAAATAATCACCTATCCTCCTGTACCCCGTGCCTCAGACTGTCTCCTTTATGCGCTGCAAGTCACACTGGAATAAGAGGGGCTGAGGGGTAGGGGCCAGAGAGAGAAGGGAAGGTGGGTCGGGGAACGAGCGATGGTGCTGGGGTGGAGTGAGGGAGGGAGGGAGGGGAGGTAGGGGGCAGAATTGAAATGCGAAGTTGTGGCCACATAATTTGTCTATTTTCTTTCATTCAGGGCATCATATACAGGAGTTACTATTCGGTAGATAAAGCTGCATTATACCTTGTACAGCGGCGTCAGATAACATGCTTTAGATATGTGGTGGTATCAAGGGCTGGCTTGTGAGAGAAATATACTGACGTGACAAAGCAATCATTAGTACGGAGCCAGATATTAGTGTTTAAACGTGTATTTTGACTTCAGACGCAGAATGGAATCTGGATGGATTTGACTTCCATGAAGCTTGTGTAAGAAACGTCCTCTACCCTTACATGTAATTAATTTTTGGAACTAAATATGGCTGTGTCCCCAGTAATGATCATCCTTGCAGTACACAGTCAGTCCATACAGTCACCATCATGTCAATTCAATAATTATTTAATAACATCTCTATATGAAAAGGCTACTTAAAATAATTGTGCAGGAAAGGCAAATACCGGTAAATTTGATGTCTGTGCTCAGAGGTGGATATAATAACGGTATCTCTCATAATCTGTTCGACGGATAATGAAACAAAATCCTACCCAAACTCCCAAAATATATCTTTGTCAATGTTTACCGACACTGGTCAAGCCAAAGCAACCAGGAAAGTCTTAGTAAGTAGTCTCGTGGCCTCATGCCTTAAAAACCTCATGCACGCTTCGCGGCACCGAGGAAACAATGTTGTTGATGGTTTGCTGGTTTCGTCAGAACAGCTCCCACTCGTCCTTGGTGTGCTAATGGAGGCGGGCCCGTGTCCTCTCGTTCTATGGCTTCCACGCGATGGTAATCTGGGCCCACACAATCTCGATGACTCTGCACTAATATTTGATCTGTCACGTCAGTCCTTGATATCACCACCTTCTAAAGTCTGCTATCTGACGCCGCTATACAAGGCGTAATGCAGCTTTATCTGCTGAATAGTAACTCCTTTATATGATGCCCTGAATGAAAGAAAATAGACAAATTATGTGGCCACAACTTCGCATTTCATTCTCCCTCCCCTACCTACACCCTCCCCTCTCACACTCCACCCAAGCACCATCGCTCGTCCCCCCACCCACCTACCCTTCTCTCTCTGGCTCCTCCCCCTCAGCCCCTCTTACTCCAGTGTGACTTGCCGCGCATAAAGGAGCCAGCCTGAGGCACGGGGTACAGGAGGATAGGTGATTATTTATGGCCACGACTGTACCTTCAGTGCTAGATCTAATATTTACTAGGCAAGAAAATGATATTGACAGTTTAATATATCACCCTCCACTCGGCAAAAGCGATCATGCAGTACTAAATCATAACTTCAGGATAGCATATGACATAGTTAACAGCAATGACAGTTACAAAAGAGCCTAAACTATAAAAAGGGAAATTATCAAGACCTAAAGAAGTATTTCTTAGAAGTTGATTGGGAAAATGAGCTTAGAGGACAAGATTTAAATGCTGTATATAAAAAATTCTGTGAATTTTATGAAATAGGAGTCCAGAAGTACAGTCGTCAGCACAAATTCGCTGCAAGCCTGCTCGTGTGATGTGGTTGTTTTGTCTGGCAACAGTGTATAGGAACTAGTTGCCACACAGGCTTTTATACGCTTTAAAGACGTGTTTGTAAGAGCTAGTGCTATAAATCGCCCAGAATGCAGTAGTCTTTATATCTGATTAGCATAAAAATGAGCAAAAGACGACAGAAGAATGTTGTAGTTCTGCTCTCTCCCTCGTACCCACCCCATGTCCCTCCCCATCCTACCTCTCAACCCCCCCCCCCATGCTCCTTCATTTCCACTCCCCTCTCTCCGCACCCTGTCTACCTTAACCACGGCGCAGATCTACGTAATGAACT
>NW_027645029.1:0-4995 GCF_032717465.1 Coenobita brevimanus | reverse complement strand
TTGCCTCACAGCCAGAGAAAGCAAACAGATCAAATGGTACAGAACATGTTAGACCAGGACATTATTGAACCCTCCGTCAGTCCATGGAATAGCCCACTTTTCTTAGTACCAAAGAAGGACGGCAACCTTAGACCAGTAGTCGACTATCGTAAGGTCAATTCTGTCACCGTTCCAGACCGTTTCCCGTTACCTGTCCTCACTGATTTGCTAGAATCCCTTGGTGACAATAACGTAGTCTTTTCATCTTTAGACCTCCTCAGCGGATACTGGCAGGTCGAAATGGAAGAGTCCTCTCGCACAGTATCAGCCTTTAGCACCCCTTCCGGACATTTTCAGTTTAAGAGACTCCCTTTTGGTCTGAGAAATGCTCCTTCCGTGTTCATGCGACTTATCCATTCAGTCTTCAGCGGTATGATGGGACACTCTCTTTTTGCTTACCTAGATGATATCATTGTTGTGAGTAAATCCATCCCTGATCATTTTACCAAACTCCAGCAAGTCTTTGAACGCCTCCAGCTCGCAGGCCTGAAAATCAGTCTCAGTAAATGTGACTTCCTGCGAAAGAAAATCAAATTCCAAGGCCATGTCGTAGATGTACAAGGCATTCATACTAATGAGGATAAAACTAAGGCGATCATTAACTTCCCAGAACCTACCACTACCGACGCTGTACGAAGTTTCCTGGGCCTCAGTGGCTATTATCGTCGCTTTATTCGGAATTATGCCCAGATCGCCGCTCCTCTGACCCACTTACTCAAGCAGAATGTGCCCTTTGTTTGGACTAACGACTAGTCACAGGCTTTCCAAAAGCTAAAGACAGCTCTTGTAAATGCCCCTGTTCTAGCATTCCCTGATTATACCACACCCTTCCTTCTCTGCACAGACGCCTCAGGCACTGGACTTGGTGCCGTTTTGATGCAACTCGATGAAGCATCAAGGAAGCGCGTAATAGCATATGCTAGTCGCACCCTTACAACTGCTGAACGTAACTACAGTGTCACAGATCTCGAAGCGCTAGCGGTAATCTGGTCCTTGAAACATTTCAGAGATATAGTCTATGGTTATCCAGTGCATATCCAAACAGACCACCTTCCGCTATGTGATTTGTTCAAGAATCGCAACCTAACAGGTAGGTTAGCTAGATGGTCTGTCATCATCCAGGACTTTAATCCCACTTTTCAATATGTACCAGGCAAGTTGAATGTAGTCGCAGAAGCACTCTCACGTCACGTAGCAGCAGCTATAACATCACTGCAGCCTGAAGTAACTGAAAATACTACACTAACGTCAGGAGTTGTTCGAAACTTTCAACGCCAAGACCCCATGTGGTCCAAAGTCATTTATTTCCTAGAATCTGGCGATGCCTCGACCTTACCTACTCTGCCAGTATCACTAGATGAGTTCATGCTAGATGATGATCTCTTGTACAGGAAAACACTGCTAACAGGCAAAGATATGACCAATCGCAAAGTACGCCAACTTGTTGTCCCCACTGCCATGATACCAAAGGTTCTTCATATTGTTCATAATACTCCTCAAGCTTCCCATCCAGGTAAAGACCGATGCTTGCGCCAAGCATGTCTCAAATACTATTGGCCAACCATGCGCCGCGATATCAATGCCCACTGTGACTCTTGCCTCTCCTGCCACCGCCACAAAGGATCAACCGGCTTACCAGCACCTCTCTTACAATACCCAATCCCATCACGACCATGGGAAACTGTCTCAATCGATCTCTTAAAACTACCTCTCACAGAATCTGGCGCTGAGTACTTGTTCGTAGCAGTCAACCACTTCTTCCGCTACTGTGTCCTCGTTCCCCTCTCCAACAAGACCGCGAAGAGCGTTGCCCGTGCCCTTGTAGATCACGTAATTTGCCCGTTCAGTACCCCTCATACCATTCTTACTGACAACGGTACAGAGTTCAACAATAGCCTTCTCGATGAGATCTGTCGCCACTTTCATATCAGTAAGTGCAATGTCGTGCCTAACCATCCAGCTTCCAATGGCCTTGTAGAACGCCACAACCAAAAAATCTTAGAGTGCCTCAGACATCTAGGCTCCCATAGTTCGTCCTGGGATGACTGGATTCCCCAAGTGGCATCTTCCATCAATAGCTCCATCAATGCATCCATTGCTGAATCTCCCTTCTTCGTCCTCTTTGGTTTTGACAAGGACCTCCCATACTCTCTCTTATCCTCAAAGCCAGAACCCATCTACAACATGGATGATTATGTTAAACTAAAATTGGCCAACTTCCAGACAATCCACCAGTATGTCCAATCCACTTTGGCTTCCTCTCAGGAGGACATGCTGCAGCGCCAACATAAGTCCGCCTCTCCTATCACTATCAATGTAGGCGATCTTGTCTTTGCTCATTCCCATACGTGTTCCTCCAAGTTGGATGACAAATTTACAGGGCCCCACCGAGTCCTCACTCAGCAAGGCAACAAATTTCACCTCCAGGACCTGTCCACTAGGGACACCAGATGGGTCCACGTCGATGACTTAAAGCGAGCACCCCGTGGCCTCGTGTTGGAAGAGTCACTTACACAACCTCCTGCCCTCTCTTCCCCTCCTCCCATCCCTCAGTCTACCTTGTCTCCACCTATCCCTCAGTCTCCTTCCTCTCCACCTCCACCTGCTCATTCATCAATCAATCAATATCGGTCCAAACTGCGCTCTGCCCATCAACCTCTTCACGACCTCCCCCATTAACTCTACCCTGATTTTCTAGGTACGATGTTAGCGATCTTCCTGCTGGCAGTGCTGACCCTCCTGGGGTCTGGGTCAGGTCAGGACGATGGTGGAGTACGTCCCGGGGCCTTGGTCGGCTCAGGAGGCAAGGTCTCCTTGCGCTACGATCTTGTGCCCCTGGCCGATGTAGCCATTGCCCTACCTGCCTACGCGCACCAGCTCCACGGAATCAGGAACCATCTCACGGCCCTCATGGGGACACACAACCCGAATGAGTATCTCTATAACCTTTTCCTCCCACTCTCCTGGCAGTTGCAATACATAAGTAACAGATTCACTGAGCTCAATGACACATTTTCCATTCAGACACCCGTGGGTCGTTCTCGTGTGAAACGAGGTCTCTTCGACTTCGGCGGTGAGATTCTGAGTGTCTTGTTTGGCGTTGCTACAGCCCGTGACATTTCTGGCTTCAAATCTGATATCACTCATTTAGCTTCAGCCCTAGAATCACAACGCCGAGTCATTAAAATCCAACACACTATGTTACAGAAGCTCACAACCCAGCTCAATGAAGTCATGTCCACTCTAAACAATTTCACCGATATCTTAGAACGCCACCTTTCAGATCTCAACGTTATCTCTCAGTTTTTCTACCTCAAACTCAACATGGATAATCTCCAACTGGCCGTTGACTCTCTCCTGTCTCAAGTCTCTACCTTGGTTCGTATCCTGGTCGATGCTATCAATGGACGTGTCACTGCCGACTTAGTACCTGTCTCAGCTCTCCGTTCTGTCCTGGAATGGGCTCACTCCACCTTCGGTCTCTCCCCAGTCCTCCCTTACTCCTCCCTTGAATATTATTATCCTGTTCTCGAAGCCACTCTTCTCACTACATACATCGTCGTCCATATTCCTCTCCGTTCTGCCATAACCTTTAACCTTTTCCACATCATTCCCTTCCCTTTCCGCCTCAACAACTCCTTGCTACAGGTATCTGTTCCTTCAGAATATTTCCTCCTCTCCCATGATCATCTTTCCGTTGCCTTCCTTTCTTCCACAGACCTCCAGCAATGTTCCTCCCTTACTCCGACCTCTCGTCTCTGTGCTGCCCACCTTTTTGCTATCTTCCCTAGCAGTGCTACACCCTGTGAGTCTGCTTTAGTTCGCAACCATTCCATCTACTCAGCCTGTTCTTTTGTCCCAGCTCCTGACCTCCCGGTCCACCTTGCTCACCTCAACCATGTCCAGTATTTCTTCTTTGCTGTTCCCATCTCTGTCACAATCATGTGTCCTGGTTCTTCCGTTCGCTCCGTCCCCGCTAGTGGTCTCTACAAAGCACCTGACTATTGTACCGTCAAATCAGAGTCCGTCATCACTTACGCCACTCGCTATCACCAAGCTGTTCGTAAACACTCCTATGACATCTTTCAACCAATCGACATACCTTCAACCCTACCATCTGCCAACATTACCATCACCTCCCCTCACTTGCGCATGCTCACCTTCCTCAATGACAGTGATTTCATTATGGATCAATTTTCTCTGGCCTTCAGCCGTTCATGGGTTCATCCAACAGTTGTGTTTCCCCCTGTGGTTATCGCTTTCATAGGTTTTCTACTCATCATCTGTGCAGTGCATTGTTGTGTCAGAAAAATGGAACGTCGACTCCAGGAAATCAGAGTCGCTACAGGCATAGTACGCCCTACACACGATGTAGAAACTCCCCGTACTTAGTGCCCTCACATTCAGTGACTACCATTGCCATCTAACCATTCACCAAACTGTGAACAGCACTCTGCCTACTAGAAAATGATGGTATTTCTTTCATACATTACTGAGTGACAGTGTATCCTACAGAAAATACAACACAAAAAACAAAAAAAAAATGGAGGAAGAACAACAATAGAACTCTCATATCTACTCCTTGTTTATCATGTATCAACCTATTATTGTGTAATTCCCATTATGTTTATATATGCCTTCGACCCTTACTGGATTTGTACCTATTAATCCTTGTATATATTATCTGTATATATCCTTCTATTTCCCTCCCCTCAACATGGCCATGTCTCCCCTACTGCCCCTGTATCATACTTATCCCTTGTACAAACCTCCCCGGTCCTGCCTTACTACTATAATCACCCACCATTTAACTCCTGGTGTCAGGAGACACCATCTCAGCTACCCGGGGGAGTAGTGTACCCCCTCCACAATATGTCTACCCCCGATGTATATATGTCCCCCCCCCCAATGCATACATGCCCCCACTAATCTTGCTAGGTCAGCATGCTTTCCCAC
>NW_027645028.1:0-4995 GCF_032717465.1 Coenobita brevimanus | reverse complement strand
GCACTCTTCTCCATTTCTTGTCTCTTCCTGTAACCTTTTAGCTCCTTACATTCGAGAGTATCTTGCCATGCCTCAGTCTTTTTCACCCACTCTTTACTCCGAACGTGATGCAGTAGTTCGAAACATGATGGGTTCTGATCCTGCTTCATGAATCAGTGAACAGTATGAGGAGGATGGAAACATTTTCCTTGGAACGAGAGAGAGAGAGAGAGAGAGAGAGAGAGAGGAAGTAGGAGGAATGGGCACAAATGTTTGTTTAATTTCGCCTACTGAAATAATAGTCACCAACTGCCAGGCTCACTAAACACACACACACACACACACACACACACACACACAGTACAGAATACATCACAAGAACGAGACCTCAAACGCTTCTGTATCTAGCGGCTGTTGGTAGTGACAAGGGTAGAGAAAAGAATGACAACTGGAATAAAAAGAGTGGGAATCAGACGGGGAGGGTGAGAATGGGATTAGAACAGGAAGGTATATTGGTAATTAGCCTTGAATACATTTTATTAAAGCATTTCGAGCAGTTGAGAACAGGACAGTATTGGTTTAGTAAACAGTCAAGAGAGAATTGTGATGCATCAGTGGGGTTAGTGCCGTGGATAAATGATTGAAAGTAGAGAGAGTGGGGAGAGCAGAAAGTGGACAGTCATGAGCGTAAGTGGGGTGTAGGAGGGAAAGGGAGGGGTGGGGGACATCAGGAGGAGAAAGGGGGAGAGAGGGGAAGGGAGTTTAGACACGGTTATGAGGAATGTCAGAGTAAGCTCGTACGTCGTTTCATAACATTCTGTCAACTCTTGCACTTTTTTTTTTATACTAATTAAATACGGTATACATAATATTGTACTCCAGCCAGCCTCAAGTACCACTTTTAAAAAACACGTCGTTAAAGTGTATGAAAGTCTACGTGGCAACTAGTCCCCTTACACTGTTGCCAGACAAAAGGACTCACATCACACGAGTAGGCTTGCAGCGAATTTATGCTGACGACTGTACATCCCAAAGCACAAAGAAGCAGATAAGAAAATACAGAAATGGTTCAATAAAGAATGTAAGAAATCAGAAGAAAGAAGAGATTTGTTGTGGAATAGATACAGAAGACACAATAGTGAAAGGGCGTATAATAATTACAAACAGGCAAGAAACGATTATACAAGAATAAGGAGGGAAGCCCAAAAACAGTTTGAAGAGGATATAATAAATAAAAGTAGTGATCAACCAAAGCTGTTTTACAGCTACATCATAAGCAAAACCAAAGTAAAAGATATAATACAATCCATTACGGACTAGGAAATCACTTATACACAAGAGAAAGATATTTGTGAAACACTAAATAAGACTTTCCAGTTACTTTTTACAGAAGAAAAAAATTTTGAGAGGGACTATGTGGAACATGCATTGTCCACACATACTACCAGATATACAAATAGCAGAAAAAGTAATACAGGAGGAGTTAAATAGATTAGACAGAGGAAATGCAAGTGGTCCTGATGAAATTTCATGTTGGGTACTACGAGAATGTGCAAAGGAGTTAGGTAAACCATTATTTTTAATTTTCAAGAAATCCTTGAGTCAAGGTAAACTACCTGATATTTGGAAAAAAGCAAATATTGTCCCCTTATTCAAGAAAGGAAATAGACAAAATCCACTCAACTACCGACCAGTATCACTGACCAGTGTTGTAAGCAAGGTATTAGAAAAGCTTATAAGAAAAGCTTGTGTAAATCATCTAGAAGAACACAGTATGATAACAGAAAGACAGTTTGGTTTCAGAAAAGGAAAATCATGTGTTACTAATCTGTTGAGCTACTATGACAGAGTAACAAACACAATACAGGAAAGGGAAGGATGGGTGGACAGTATCTATTTAGATTTCAAGAAAGCTTTTGACACAGTACCACACCAAAGACTTTTATGGAAACTGTACCATCAAGGAGGAATTCGAGGCAAACTGTTTTGTTGGATGCAAGACTCTCATAAATAGAGAAATGAGAACAGTACTAAGAGGAAACTACTCATCATGGAAAGAAGTGACTAGTGGAGTACCACAGGGTTCAGTGCTGGCACCAATTATGTTTCTAGTGTATATAAATGATATAAACAGTAACACTGGAAATGAGAGCTATCTGAATATGTTTGCAGATGATGCAAAAATACAAAGGAGAATTACTAACACAGACTCTTGTAAAGAGCTACAAGAAGAATTAAATAAACTTCATGAATGGAGTAGTACATGGCAAATGGAATTCAATGTGGACGTGTCATGTAATCAAGTTTGGTAAAAGTGGAAAAAGACCTGATTGGGATTATAAGTTAGGAAATAAAACCTTATACACATCAGAAAGAGAGAAAGACCTAGGTGTGATTATCAATAACAGACTATCTCCGGCTGACCACATCAGCGAGAAGGTACGGAACATGTATAGACTGCTTGCAAATATGAGAATAGCATTCACATACATAAATGAAGACATGCTAAGAAGGATAATAGCATCATTCATTAGACCAACCCTGGAATATGCATCGGTAGTCTGGAGTCCTCATCTCAAAAAACACATAGACAAGATTGAAAAAGTTCAAAGGGCCGCTACAAGATGGATACCAAGCTTAAGGGACCTAAGCTACGAAGAAAGACTAAATAAACTGAATGTACCAACACTACAGGAGAGAAGAGGTGACATGATAATGCTATATAAGTGCATATCAGGGAAGGAGAAAATAGACATAAATGATTACTTAACATATGGAGAAGCATCAGCAAGAGGACACTGCAAAAAAATGCATAAGAAGAGAGGTGATAAAGACGTAAGGAAATTCAGTTTCCCAAACAGAGCAGTTGACCAATGGAATGCACTACCGAATGAAATAGTGTGTGCCAAACCAATTCACAAATTTAAGGATATGTACGATAAATATGGTTTAAGACACGGGACAGTACGAGCTTGACTCATTCCTGTAAAGATGCAATTAGGTAAGAACAGAAACACACACACACACACACACACACACACACACACACACACACACACACACACACACACACACACACACACACACACACACACACACACACACACACACACACACACACACACACACACATGTACTAGCTCGTTTAGACTCCACAGAGTTCTGCAGTTGGTCACTAATTCCCATGGCTGAGTTTTTGCTGCCACAGTTGCCGCCGAGAATGGAGGTGGTAATCCTGTGAGTCAGGAGTAAGGTAGCATGCAGGTGAATCAGAAGAAAACTGGAGCAGATGTGTTTCTTTGTCTTTACTATGCCACAGAATAAAGATTACAACTGTGACAAGAGAGAGAGCAACGGAGTAGAGTGTCCCCCCTCAAGCGAATGCTAAGAGTGATCTGCTGCTCTTACTGCCCAGCTCCAGAGAACCAGGACAGGTCAGCAATATTTAGAGATGCCATATCTCTCAGACATAGAGATATATCTTCAATACATGATTAGGCGTGAGTTCCAACTCTACCATACACATTATACATCTCAATAAGGCAGTATTATTTGCAATAAGTATATTAACACACACACTCACACACACACACACACACACACACACACACACACATATATATATATATATATATATATATATATATATATATATATATATATATATATATATATATATCCCCAAGACTTAAACATACGCAGAATTTATATCCTTCTCTCACCTTCGTTCACTCTCACTGTGTATGTCGGAAAATACTAGTGTTTGCACGTCTGGCCTCTCATCTCTGAAGTTGTATTTGGATCTTTATCTCATCATTATAATACATTTTCTCTTAATATGAATAAACACACTTATATACAGTAATTATAACATGTATAAGTAGCGTGAGACATAACTCCACTTGGAAAATGATGTCAGCACCAGAACATTGCTCGGCCACACCTTTTTGACGTCCCCATCGACACTGTAGCCCTAACTACTGTGTAGCCTGACCAGTGTATAGGGTAGCTAACTTATTCAGGCAAGTCCACTTGCAATCCGCGAGAACGGACCCGTGGTTTTAGTGAGTTTCCCACTTTATGGTTTTTCAAATATTAGCCCCAAACACAGACACAGGACAAAACCACAAGAAGTAGAAGACCAATGCCAGGACCAAACTAACAAGGAGAATGGTATGAAGGAAGATAGGACAGTACATACGGTTTTAAATCAGTCTTGTTCAGGTAGGTGACAAACTCTACTCTGTTTAACACATGAGACAGTCTGTTCACATTCAAGATAGAAACATTGAATGAAGGTAAAAAGGGTCGTAACTGGGACGAGAAATTCACCGACAAAGCTAGATGTTGCTTGTTAGGTAGAATGATCATCTCTTTACTGTGCAGCTCACAAAAATTGGGTGCAACATAATAGCTGATTACCGTAAAAAAGTGGTGTGATGCACTCGTCAGTATTACGTCCTCTGTTTCGGAAAGTACTGTTTCGCATGTACAGTCGCCAAACTTTTCACCTGGGCCACCTAGCCACGAGAGGTAGGTAACAGGTGCTGGCAACAGTGTATTTGTTTGTTCGTGTGTACATGCTCGACGAAAGTTCGAATCATCAACTCTCTTTGTCTGTAGTGAATCTCCATCATAGTTCATCCCACAGATGGCTGAATACGGAGTTGGGTGGGGAGAAAAATATCTCAGGAGTAAGGCGGCTCTCCCATCAGCTCAGCCAGTTGCATGAAACTGGTTGCACAGAAATTGTTGTGTGTCACAGGTCGCGTTGACCAAGGCCAAATAAATATGACTATATTAATTATATAATAAGATTATATAATATTATGATATAAATATATACCATTATATATAATAATCTCAGGGGTGGATACAACATGTCGGCCGACTCATGACTAGTTGACTCAAGGCAGTATTCTGCCTCAACGAACGAGTTTCGGGCTCCGACATCTATAGTTCTTATCTCTCCTACTTAGTTTAAATTAACATACGCCCAATGAGCACTCCTGTAAC
>NW_027645027.1:0-7992 GCF_032717465.1 Coenobita brevimanus | reverse complement strand
CTCGTAAGCAAAACACCTGGAGCAGAAAAGATACTGCCAAGTCTGGGAAGCTGTCTCAGACTGAACCCCAGCAACAAGGCCATTCTCAGAATAATGGCCAAGGTCCAAAACCGCAGTGGAAGGACCAGGGGCAAAATACACAGCAGCCTGCCTGGAAGCGGTACAACAAGTACCCTAACAAGCAGCAGTATCAGCCACGCAACCGACCGACGGGACAAACTTTTTCACCACCAGCTCAAAAGAGGCAGGAAGCGAATGCAGCCTTCATTCCTCAGCAGCAGTACGGTGGTCACGTCCCTACCAGTGTGGGTACTTCCCCACAGTTCACTAGTCCCACAGTGACAGTGAACCCCCCTCCACAGATGGCCAATGTTCCATCTTCCCAATATAACCCTCAAGGCACAATGTTTGCCACATCAATTCAGCAGCCTCATGAGTGGCTAGCTGCATCCTCCACAGGCCCTCCCACAGGTGACAGTACCTTCCTTGTTCAGCCAGGGTTTGTGGGAGGCATTCCTGTGAAGGTCCTGAGAGACAATGGTTCCTCAGGTTGCTCTGTTAAGCAGAGTTTAGTTCGGCCTGAGCAGTATACAGGTCGACAGATCCATGCAAAGCTTATTGATGGATCAGTGAGATTGTTCCCTGAGGCATGTATCCAGGTGGCATCTCCATTTTATACTGGTACGACACTTGCGGTTGTCATGCAAGAGCCTCTATTTGACTTTATAGTAGGCAATATTAATGGAGTCAAGGATAGTTGCTCCGATGACGCTACTCAGACTTCGGCTGCTGCGGTAACACGAGCCATGACTGAGGCTCCAGACTGTGTCACCCCAGTGATCATTGAATCGCCGCAAGATCTGATGTGTAGTCAACTTGTTGTGCAAGAACAACATTCTGACCCGACACTTGCTACCGTGCGGAACAAACAAAAGGGTCGAGTGATTAAGTATTCACGGGGAGGTCGAGCCAAGTTCCTTCGCAAACAAGGACGGCTCTACCGTGAGTCACGAACACCCGAGGGCGAGGTTCGACTGCAGTTTGTCGTTCCCGCCAAGTACCGCCTAGCAGTGTTAGAATGGGGTCATTGTTCAGCCTCAGGAGGTCACATGGGCAAAAGGAAGACCCAGGGCCGTATCCGAGCTGACTTTTTCTGGCCAGGGATGGGACGAGACATAGATAGTTTTGTCCGTTCCTGCAGTGTGTGTCAAAGTAACACCACTAATCAGGGACATGTCCTTCCTGTGCCATTTGAAACCACACCTGTAATCTCTGAGTCAGTTGAGAGACAGGGTAGTGGTAATGTGGGTGTAGACCTGATGTCTCACCTACTAACTGCTTACTAACTAGCAACTGTTGTATGTTGGGTTCCGTAATAGGCATCCTAAGCGATTTGAGTAATCCAAGGACCAGCCTGGTTCCCAGTTAAAAGTGTAGACCAGACGTCTCACTCGTTGGCCCTACAGGACACAGTATATCCAGGGCTTGTACATACATGTATACCATAAGTTAAGGGGGAAGTTTGAGAGCCTTGCAGAGACAGTCCGAGGTTGTGTATGAATTACCTTGTGGAATGTCTCGAGCTGTGGGCCTCTCTGAGGATTCCCGGAGAATGCACATTACCCACATGAGTGTTCACACCCACGGTGGGTGTTAAAACGTGACCTGCCCGAGATTGCGTAGCGATTTTCAGCTTCCTGTATTACTCGTAAGTGTAGAGTTAGGTTAACCAGTAAACTGCCCGTTCTAAGCAATTTGTGAATTCAAGAACTGGCACGTTTCCTGGTTAATAATGTTAGGTTAACTAGTAAACTGCCCGTTCTAAGGGATTTGAGTAATTCAAGAACTGGCACATTTCCTAGTTAATAAGCGTTAACCAGTAAGCTATAAGGGTTCTAAGCAATTTGTGAATTCAAGAATTACGTTTCCTGGTTAATAATGACAAGTACTGATTGCTAGGCAGAGAGAGAGAGAGAGAAATAACAGTTTTGATGCTCCACCTTAATTCCTTTCGCAGGTGTAGCTGGTGCGTGCAGCATTGCCGTGCAGATCAGCTGGTCGTTCCTGTCGCATGCTGCCGCCCCTTCTCTTCTGCCTCGTCATCATTATTTCACTATAAATTTGTATTACTGTGTCATTTTACACGTAGGTACAGTTACACTACAACTGTCACACCTACACCGTGTATTACATACACAACACTACATAACAATTAGTTGTTAATGTAAATGTAGCGAACTTTCACTCAGTTTGACCTGAGTACAGGATTTTCACAGTCGTCACGGAGTTTTTCCCTCAAGCTTGTTTCTATTAACGTAAATACGAGGTTTTGTCGCTCACTGGCGACTGCAACTTTCTCCTGTAGCAGGATAGCACACACACCACAGTGTGAATCTTGTGCGAATGACTTAGGATGTGTACATATATATATATCCACAAATTTTTTCCCATAAGGAAAAAATTTAACTTTCTAAGGGCGTAATGTCACGAATCAGTTCGCGACATTTCCCTTTTGTGAGAAGCCACGAACTATTAGTGGAAAACTCACTGTGTATCGCTCAGTTAACCGTTTCTCTCTCCATTTCGGAGTATACTTTTCAAAACATTCGTCACCGTTTTCAAAGAGTGACCGATTTAATGCACGTCACTAAGTGCGCTACTGAGCGATACAATTGTTTCTTTATCGTTTGCCTCTGCTTCCCTCAACCGTTAAAAAAAAATGCGGCCGAGTGCTCCGCTTCTACAATGTATTTGAAGGCAGTCCAGTTGTTGCTGCGACGGAGAGAGGTCCTGTGTTAGCAGTGTGAGGTCAGCTAGTACCCAAACTCCACAGTTCTTCAGTACTTCCATCCTAGTTCAGCTTGGGTGATACGCAGCATTCATCGACTATAGTATTTCCTTTGTGTATTTCCTAGTTTTAAGAGTTTAGTTAAGGTGTTTTTCCTAGGCGTAAGTATTTAGCTATTGCGTGAGTGAGTGAGCGAGTGCGTCTCATTTAATTTGATTTGAATTGTAACGTTAAATTTATTTTGTGATTAATAAATTTAACAGTTCCTTTTTTGAGCTCAATGTAAAGTAAAATCGTGTTTCATTTCTCCATAATTAAGCTTATTTTCCATATAGCTCCTAGCTTGCATAAACGTTTGCTTTCATAACTGGTACTTAGACCAGTCTTGTTGTATTAACGTAAAATCCGTTGTGCCATAGGAGTTAAGCATCAGCAAGGACCTGATTATTGTTATTAGTATTAGTTATTTATTGTCAAGGGTGAAGTAACTTTCTCCAGAGGCTAACAGTACAGTAATTCAGCAATTGTGAGTAATTAGTCTCTGCTGTGTACTGTGGAGAAAGTTTATAAATTCTCGTTCTCAGAGAGTCGTGCGAAGAAGCAGCGTAAAGTAATCATTGCTTGATGTAGCAAGACAATCATTGTCTCTGCTCTTCAATATTATTGAATATTATTATCAATTTAAATAATATTTAACCATTTATTTTAAAATTGCTGTGTTATTATAAAAACCCCGTGACAATTGGCGACCTCATTCCAGGATATTAACTCCTAGTTCTAAAGCTATTCACGAGATAGTGCTCACTCATTCATATTTAGGTATTTATCATTAAAGTTTATAGACACAAGTTTACTGGTGTTTACCGTTAATTTAGCAAGTGAATTTTGCTTTATCAATCCATAGAGTAGGCCTACTTAACTCTAGTTTATTTTTGGTAACGCCAGACGATTTTATTCGCTCCTGGGAAGTCGCCGTACCCATTGTGTTTATTATTGACAATAGTCTTCCCAGTCATTTACATTTTTGATTTATTCTTTGCCAGTTAACTGGATAAGACTGGTCACCACTAGCTTGTGTCTGTACTCTTTATTTGTGTTTATTGGCATTTGTTCGCTAAGCAGTCAGTACTCAGTTTCGGTTACTTAGTAAATTGAGCTAGCATCATGGCAGCCAGTGCTTATGTACAGGAAGCCAAAGATATGGGTCTCACTGACCCAGACTGAAATACAGAGTTACGTTCTCTCACGGTTTAATTACGAGCAAGAACGTGAGAAAGACGCTCGTGAACGTGAGCGAGAACAACGCGAATACGAGCGAGAACAGCGCGAATACGAGCGACAACAGCGCGAACACGAGCTAGTACAAGAGCGAGAACAGCGCGAATACGAGCGTGAACAGCGAGACAAAGAACGAGAACACGAACGTGCCGAGCGAGAAGCACGCGAGAAACATGAACTTGAAGTGCTGAAGCTCAAGCGAGATTCCTTGGCTTCAGACACATCTGGTGCAGTTGGTTCAAGCTCCACGAGCGCTCTCCCTGCACATGTTATGGCGACCCCACACATCAAGCTTCCCCCATACAAAGATGGCGAGCGAATCGAGCCATACATAGCTCGATTTGAAGACATGGCTCAGCTTTACCAGCTCGATGATGCAGCTAAGCGGCTTCAGTTTCTTAGCCTGTTTGAGGGCCCTGCCCTCGATATTCTCCACAGAATTCGTGGAGACAATCTCACGTATGAAGTGATGAAAGCTGCACTCATTAAGGCGTATGGTCTCACAGTAGACGACGCCAAAGCTCAGTTCATGCGAGCTCGTCTCCAAGACAAGGAGACAGCTGTTCAGTTCCTCGACCGTCTTACTGCTTACCTAGGTGAGTGGATGGAGAAAGATGAAACTCCTTCCACGCGTGAGGGGATATTTGACCTTATGCTGCGTACACAGCTAGAGAGGTCATGGCCTGCTGAGCTCATAGCACAGCTTAAGATCTGCCAGGTGAAAGATGCCAGCCAAATGGTAGAGAAGGCTGACGCATTCTTTACTGCATACGGGTATCAAGCTCGTAAGCAAAACACCTGGAGCAGAAAAGATACTGCCAAGTCTGGGAAGCTGTCTCAGACTGAACCCCAGCAACAAGGCCATTCTCAGAATAATGGCCAAGGTCCAAAACCGCAGTGGAAGGACCAGGGGCAAAATACACAGCAGCCTGCCTGGAAGCGGTACAACAAGTACCCTAACAAGCAGCAGTATCAGCCACGCAACCGACCGACGGGACAAACTTTTTCACCACCAGCTCAAAAGAGGCAGGAAGCGAATGCAGCCTTCATTCCTCAGCAGCAGTACGGTGGTCACGTCCCTACCAGTGTGGGTACTTCCCCACAGTTCACTAGTCCCACAGTGACAGTGAACCCCCTCCACAGATGGCCAATGTTCCATCTTCCCAATATAACCCTCAAGGCACAATGTTTGCCACATCAATTCAGCAGCCTCATGAGTGGCTAGCTGCATCCTCCACAGGCCCTCCCACAGGTGACAGTACCTTCCTTGTTCAGCCAGGGTTTGTGGGAGGCATTCCTGTGAAGGTCCTGAGAGACAATGGTTCCTCAGGTTGCTCTGTTAAGCAGAGTTTAGTTCGGCCTGAGCAGTATACAGGTCGACAGATCCATGCAAAGCTTATTGATGGATCAGTGAGATTGTTCCCTGAGGCATGTATCCAGGTGGCATCTCCATTTTATACTGGTACGACACTTGCGGTTGTCATGCAAGAGCCTCTATTTGACTTTATAGTAGGCAATATTAATGGAGTCAAGGATAGTTGCTCCGATGACGCTACTCAGACTTCGGCTGCTGCGGTAACACGAGCCATGACTGAGGCTCCAGACTGTGTCACCCCAGTGATCATTGAATCGCCGCAAGATCTGATGTGTAGTCAACTTGTTGTGCAAGAACAACATTCTGACCCGACACTTGCTACCGTGCGGAACAAACAAAAGGGTCGAGTGATTAAGTATTCACGGGGAGGTCGAGCCAAGTTCCTTCGCAAACAAGGACGGCTCTACCGTGAGTCACGAACACCCGAGGGCGAGGTTCGACTGCAGTTTGTCGTTCCCGCCAAGTACCGCCTAGCAGTGTTAGAATGGGGTCATTGTTCAGCCTCAGGAGGTCACATGGGCAAAAGGAAGACCCAGGGCCGTATCCGAGCTGACTTTTTCTGGCCAGGGATGGGACGAGACATAGATAGTTTTGTCCGTTCCTGCAGTGTGTGTCAAAGTAACACCACTAATCAGGGACATGTCCTTCCTGTGCCATTTGAAACCACACCTGTAATCTCTGAGTCAGTTGAGAGACAGGGTAGTGGTAATGTGGGTGTAGACCTGATGTCTCACCTACTAACTGCTTACTAACTAGCAACTGTTGTATGTTGGGTTCCGTAATAGGCATCCTAAGCGATTTGAGTAATCCAAGGACCAGCCTGGTTCCCAGTTAAAAGTGTAGACCAGACGTCTCACTCGTTGGCCCTACAGGACACAGTATATCCAGGGCTTGTACATACATGTATACCATAAGTTAAGGGGGAAGTTTGAGAGCCTTGCAGAGACAGTCCGAGGTTGTGTATGAATTACCTTGTGGAATGTCTCGAGCTGTGGGCCTCTCTGAGGATTCCCGGAGAATGCACATTACCCACATGAGTGTTCACACCCACGGTGGGTGTTAAAACGTGACCTGCCCGAGATTGCGTAGCGATTTTCAGCTTCCTGTATTACTCGTAAGTGTAGAGTTAGGTTAACCAGTAAACTGCCCGTTCTAAGCAATTTGTGAATTCAAGAACTGGCACGTTTCCTGGTTAATAATGTTAGGTTAACTAGTAAACTGCCCGTTCTAAGGGATTTGAGTAATTCAAGAACTGGCACATTTCCTAGTTAATAAGCGTTAACCAGTAAGCTATAAGGGTTCTAAGCAATTTGTGAATTCAAGAATTACGTTTCCTGGTTAATAATGACAAGTACTGATTGCTAGGCAGAGAGAGAGAGAGAGAAATAACAGTTTTGATGCTCCACCTTAATTCCTTTCGCAGGTGTAGCTGGTGCGTGCAGCATTGCCGTGCAGATCAGCTGGTCGTTCCTGTCGCATGCTGCCGCCCCTTCTCTTCTGCCTCGTCATCATTATTTCACTATAAATTTGTATTACTGTGTCATTTTACACGTAGGTACAGTTACACTACAACTGTCACACCTACACCGTGTATTACATACACAACACTACATAACAATTAGTTGTTAATGTAAATGTAGCGAACTTTCGCTCAGTTTGACCTGAGTACAGGATTTTCACAGTCGTCACGGAGTTTTTCCCTCAAGCTTGTTTCTATTAACGTAAATACGAGGTTTTTTCGCTCACTGGCGACTGCAACTTTCTCCTGTAGCAGGATAGCACACACACCACAGTGTGAATCTTGTGCGAATGACTTAGGATGTGTACATATATATATATATCCACAAATTTTTTCCCATAAGGAAAAAATTTAACTTTCTAAGGGCGTAATGTCACGAATCAGTTCGCGACATTTCCCTTTTGTGAGAAGCCACGAACTATTAGTGGAAAACTCACTGTGTATCGCTCAGTTAACCGTTTCTCTCTCCATTTCGGAGTATACTTTTCAAAACATTCGTCACCGTTTTCAAAGAGTGACCGATTTAATGCACGTCACTAAGTGCGCTACTGAGCGATACAATTGTTTCTTTATCGTTTGCCTCTGCTTCCCTCAACCGTTAGCCACGCCTTGCGTCCTGCCCATACAATGTATTTGAAGGCAGTCCAGTTGTTGCTGCGACGGAGAGAGGTCCTGTGTTAGCAGTGTGAGGTCAGCTAGTACCCAAACTCCACAGTTCTTCAGTACTTCCATCCTAGTTCAGCTTGGGTGATACGCAGCATTCATCGACTATAGTATTTCCTTTGTGTATTTCCTAGTTTTAAGAGTTTAGTTAAGGTGTTTTTCCTAGGCGTAAGTATTTAGCTATTGCGTGAGTGAGTGAGCGAGTGCGTCTCATTTAATTTGATTTGAATTGTAACGTTAAATTTATTTTGTGATTAATAAATTTAACAGTTCCTTTTTTGAGCTCAATGTAAAGTAAAATCGTGTTTCATTTAATCCATAATTAAGCTTATTTTCCATATAGCTCCTAGCTTGCATAAACGTTTGCTT
>NW_027645026.1:0-4995 GCF_032717465.1 Coenobita brevimanus | reverse complement strand
AGGGGATATTTGACCTTATGCTGCGTACACAGCTAGAGAGGTCATGGCCTGCTGAGCTCATAGCACAGCTTAAGATCTGCCAGGTGAAAGATGCCAGCCAAATGGTAGAGAAGGCTGACGCATTCTTTACTGCATACGGGTATCAAGCTCGTAAGCAAAACACCTGGAGCAGAAAAGATACTGCCAAGTCTGGGAAGCTGTCTCAGACTGAACCCCAGCAACAAGGCCATTCTCAGAATAATGGCCAAGGTCCAAAACCGCAGTGGAAGGACCAGGGGCAAAATACACAGCAGCCTGCCTGGAAGCGGTACAACAAGTACCCTAACAAGCAGCAGTATCAGCCACGCAACCGACCGTCGGGACAAACTTTTTCACCACCAGCTCAAAAGAGGCAGGAAGCGAATGCAGCCTTCATTCCTCAGCAGCAGTACGGTGGTCACGTCCCTACCAGTGTGGGTACTTCCCCACAGTTCACTAGTCCCACAGTGACAGTGAACCCCCCTCCACAGATGGCCAATGTTCCATCTTCCCAATATAACCCTCAAGGCACAATGTTTGCCACATCAATTCAGCAGCCTCATGAGTGGCTAGCTGCATCCTCCACAGGCCCTCCCACAGGTGACAGTACCTTCCTTGTTCAGCCAGGGTTTGTGGGAGGCATTCCTGTGAAGGTCCTGAGAGACAATGGTTCCTCAGGTTGCTCTGTTAAGCAGAGTTTAGTTCGGCCTGAGCAGTATACAGGTCGACAGATCCATGCAAAGCTTATTGATGGATCAGTGAGATTGTTCCCTGAGGCATGTATCCAGGTGGCATCTCCATTTTATACTGGTACGACACTTGCGGTTGTCATGCAAGAGCCTCTATTTGACTTTATAGTAGGCAATATTAATGGAGTCAAGGATAGTTGCTCCGATGACGCTACTCAGACTTCGGCTGCTGCGGTAACACGAGCCATGACTGAGGCTCCAGACTGTGTCACCCCAGTGATCATTGAATCGCCGCAAGATCTGATGTGTAGTCAACTTGTTGTGCAAGAACAACATTCTGACCCGACACTTGCTACCGTGCGGAACAAACAAAAGGGTCGAGTGATTAAGTATTCACGGGGAGGTCGAGCCAAGTTCCTTCGCAAACAAGGACGGCTCTACCGTGAGTCACGAACACCCGAGGGCGAGGTTCGACTGCAGTTTGTCGTTCCCGCCAAGTACCGCCTAGCAGTGTTAGAATGGGGTCATTGTTCAGCCTCAGGAGGTCACATGGGCAAAAGGAAGACCCAGGGCCGTATCCGAGCTGACTTTTTCTGGCCAGGGATGGGACGAGACATAGATAGTTTTGTCCGTTCCTGCAGTGTGTGTCAAAGTAACACCACTAATCAGGGACATGTCCTTCCTGTGCCATTTGAAACCACACCTGTAATCTCTGAGTCAGTTGAGAGACAGGGTAGTGGTAATGTGGGTGTAGACCTGATGTCTCACCTACTAACTGCTTACTAACTAGCAACTGTTGTATGTTGGGTTCCGTAATAGGCATCCTAAGCGATTTGAGTAATCCAAGGACCAGCCTGGTTCCCAGTTAAAAGTGTAGACCAGACGTCTCACTCGTTGGCCCTACAGGACACAGTATATCCAGGGCTTGTACATACATGTATACCATAAGTTAAGGGGGAAGTTTGAGAACCTTGCAGAGACAGTCCGAGGTTGTGTATGAATTACCTTGTGGAATGTCTCGAGCTGTGGGCCTCTCTGAGGATTCCCGGAGAATGCACATTACCCACATGAGTGTTCACACCCACGGTGGGTGTTAAAACGTGACCTGCCCGAGATTGCGTAGCGATTTTCAGCTTCCTGTATTACTCGTAAGTGTAGAGTTAGGTTAACCAGTAAACTGCCCGTTCTAAGCAATTTGTGAATTCAAGAACTGGCACGTTTCCTGGTTAATAATGTTAGGTTAACTAGTAAACTGCCCGTTCTAAGGGATTTGAGTAATTCAAGAACTGGCACATTTCCTAGTTAATAAGCGTTAACCAGTAAGCTATAAGGGTTCTAAGCAATTTGTGAATTCAAGAATTACGTTTCCTGGTTAATAATGACAAGTACTGATTGCTAGGCAGAGAGAGAGAGAGAGAAATAACAGTTTTGATGCTCCACCTTAATTCCTTTCGCAGGTGTAGCTGGTGCGTGCAGCATTGCCGTGCAGATCAGCTGGTCGTTCCTGTCGCATGCTGCCGCCCCTTCTCTTCTGCCTCGTCATCATTATTTTACTATAAATTTGTATTACTGTGTCATTTTACACGTAGGTACAGTTACACTACAACTGTCACACCTACACCGTGTATTACATACACAACACTACATAACAATTAGTTGTTAATGTAAATGTAGCGAACTTTCGCTCAGTTTGACCTGAGTACAGGATTTTCACAGTCGTCACGGAGTTTTTCCCTCAAGCTTGTTTCTATTAACGTAAATACGAGGTTTTTTCGCTCACTGGCGACTGCGACTTTCTCCTGTAGCAGGATAGCACACACACCACAGTGTGAATCTTGTGCAAATGACTTAGGATGTGTACATATATATATATCTCCACAAATTTTTTCCCATAAGGAAAAAATTTAACTTTCTAAGGGCGTAATGTCACGAATCAGTTCGCGACATTTCCCTTTTGTGAGAAGCCACGAACTATTAGTGGAAAACTCACTGTGTATCGCTCAGTTAACCGTTTCTCTCTCCATTTCGGAGTATACTTTTCAAAACATTCGTCACCGTTTTCAAAGAGTGACCGATTTAATGCACGTCACTAAGTGCGCTACTGAGCGATACAATTGTTTCTTTATCGTTTGCCTCTGCTTCCCTCAACCGTTAGCCACGCCTTGCGTCCTGCCCATACAATGTATTTGAAGGCAGTCCAGTTGTTGCTGCGACGGAGAGAGGTCCTGTGTTAGCAGTGTGAGGTCAGCTAGTACCCAAACTCCACAGTTCTTCAGTACTTCCATCCTAGTTCAGCTTGGGTGATACGCAGCATTCATCGACTATAGTATTTCCTTTGTGTATTTCCTAGTTTTAAGAGTTTAGTTAAGGTGTTTTTCCTAGGCGTAAGTATTTAGCTATTGCGTGAGTGAGTGAGCGAGTGCGTCTCATTTAATTTGATTTGAATTGTAACGTTAAATTTATTTTGTGATTAATAAATTTAACAGTTCCTTTTTGAGCTCAATGTAAAGTAAAATCGTGTTTCATTTAATCCAAATTAAGCTTATTTTCCATATAGCTCCTAGCTTGCATAAACGTTTGCTTTCATAACTGGTACTTAGACCAGTCTTGTTGTATTAACGTAAAATCCGTTGTGCCATAGGAGTTAAGCATCAGCAAGGACCTGATTATTGTTATTAGTATTAGTTATTTATTGTCAAGGGTGAAGTAACTTTCTCCAGAGGCTAACAGTACAGTAATTCAGCAATTGTGAGTAATTAGTCTCTGCTGTGTACTGTGGAGAAAGTTTATAAATTCTCGTTCTCAGAGAGTCGTGCGAAGAAGCAGCGTAAAGTAATCATTGCTTGATGTAGCAAGACAATCATTGTCTCTGCTCTTCAATATTATTGAATATTATTATCAATTTAAATAATATTTAACCATTTATTTTAAAATTGCTGTGTTATTATAAAAACCCCGTGACAATTGGCGACCTCATTCCAGGATATTAACTCCTAGTTCTAAAGCTATTCACGAGATAGTGCTCACTCATTCATATTTAGGTATTTATCATTAAAGTTTATAGACACAAGTTTACTGGTGTTTACCGTTAATTTAGCAAGTGAATTTTGCTTTATCAATCCATAGAGTAGGCCTACTTAACTCTAGTTTATTTTTGGTAACGCCAGACGATTTTATTCGCTCCTGGGAAGTCGCCGTACCCATTGTGTTTATTATTGACAATAGTCTTCCCAGTCATTTACATTTTTGATTTATTCTTTGCCAGTTAACTGGATAAGACTGGTCACCACTAGCTTGTGTCTGTACTCTTTATTTGTGTTTATTGGCATTTGTTCGCTAAGCAGCAATCAGTACTGAGTCGCTAGTTATTTAGTAAATTGAGCTAGCATCATGGCAGCCAGTGCTTATGTACAGGAAGCCAAAGATATGGGTCTCACTGACCCAGACTGAAAATACAGAGTTACGTTCTCTCACGGTTTAATTACGAGCAAGAACGTGAGAAAGACGCTCGTGAACGTGAGCGAGAACAACGCGAATACGAGCGAGAACAGCGCGAATACGAGCGACAACAGCGCGAACACGAGCTAGTACAAGAGCGAGAACAGCGCGAATACGAGCGTGAACAGCGAGACAAAGAACGAGAACACGAACGTGCCGAGCGAGAAGCACGCGAGAAACATGAACTTGAAGTGCTGAAGCTCAAGCGAGATTCCTTGGCTTCAGACACATCTGGTGCAGTTGGTTCAAGCTCCACGAGCGCTCTCCCTGCACATGTTATGGCGACCCCACACATCAAGCTTCCCCCATACAAAGATGGCGAGCGAATCGAGCCATACATAGCTCGATTTGAAGACATGGCTCAGCTTTACCAGCTCGATGATGCAGCTAAGCGGCTTCAGTTTCTTAGCCTGTTTGAGGGCCCTGCCCTCGATATTCTCCACAGAATTCGTGGAGACAATCTCACGTATGAAGTGATGAAAGCTGCACTCATTAAGGCGTATGGTCTCACAGTAGACGACGCCAAAGCTCAGTTCATGCGAGCTCGTCTCCAAGACAAGGAGACAGCTGTTCAGTTCCTCGACCGTCTTACTGCTTACCTAGGTGAGTGGATGGAGAAAGATGAAACTCCTTCCACGCGTGAGGGGATAATTTGACCTTATGCTGCGTACACAGCTAGAGAGGTCATGGCCTGCTGAGCTCATAGCACAGCTTAAGATCTGCCAGGTGAAAGATGCCAGCCAAATGGTAGAGAAGGCTGACGCATTCTTTACTGCATACGGGTATCAAG
>NW_027645025.1:0-4995 GCF_032717465.1 Coenobita brevimanus | reverse complement strand
TCATAACTGGTACTTAGACCAGTCTTGTTGTATTAACGTAAAATCCGTTGTGCCATAGGAGTTAAGCATCAGCAAGGACCTGATTATTGTTATTAGTATTAGTTATTTATTGTCAAGGGTGAAGTAACTTTCTCCAGAGGCTAACAGTACAGTAATTCAGCAATTGTGAGTAATTAGTCTCTGCTGTGTACTGTGGAGAAAGTTTATAAATTCTCGTTCTCAGAGAGTCGTGCTAAGAAGCAGCGTAAAGTAATCATTGCTTGATGTAGCAAGACAATCATTGTCTCTGCTCTTCAATATTATTGAATATTATTATCAATTTAAATAATATTTAACCATTTATTTTAAAATTGCTGTGTTATTATAAAAACCCCGTGACAATTGGCGACCTCATTCCAGGATATTAACTCCTAGTTCTAAAGCTATTCACGAGATAGTGCTCACTCATTCATATTTAGGTATTTATCATTAAAGTTTATAGACACAAGTTTACTGGTGTTTACCGTTAATTTAGCAAGTGAATTTTGCTTTATCAATCCATAGAGTAGGCCTACTTAACTCTAGTTTATTTTTGGTAACGCCAGACGATTTTATTCGCTCCTGGGAAGTCGCCGTACCCATTGTGTTTATTATTGACAATAGTCTTCCCAGTCATTTACATTTTTGATTTATTCTTTGCCAGTTAACTGGATAAGACTGGTCACCACTAGCTTGTGTCTGTACTCTTTATTTGTGTTTATTGGCATTCGTTTGCGAAGCAGCAATCAGTACTCAGTTTCGGTTACTTAGTAAATTGAGCTAGCATCATGGCAGCCAGTGCTTATGTACAGGAAGCCAAAGATATGGGTCTCACTGACCCAGAGAAAATACAGAGTTACGTTCTCTCACGGTTTAATTACGAGCAAGAACGTGAGAAAGACGCTCGTGAACGTGAGCGAGAACAACGCGAATACGAGCGAGAACAGCGCGAATACGAGCGACAACAGCGCGAACACGAGCTAGTACAAGAGCGAGAACAGCGCGAATACGAGCGTGAACAGCGAGACAAAGAACGAGAACACGAACGTGCCGAGCGAGAAGCACGAGAAAAACATGAACTTGAAGTGCTGAAGCTCAAGCGAGATTCCTTGGCTTCAGACACATCTGGTGCAGTTGGTTCAAGCTCCACGAGCGCTCTCCCTGCACATGTTATGGCGACCCCACACATCAAGCTTCCCCCATACAAAGATGGCGAGCGAATCGAGCCATACATAGCTCGATTTGAAGACATGGCTCAGCTTTACCAGCTCGATGATGCAGCTAAGCGGCTTCAGTTTCTTAGCCTGTTTGAGGGCCCTGCCCTCGATATTCTCCACAGAATTCGTGGAGACAATCTCACGTATGAAGTGATGAAAGCTGCACTCATTAAGGCGTATGGTCTCACAGTAGACGACGCCAAAGCTCAGTTCATGCGAGCTCGTCTCCAAGACAAGGAGACAGCTGTTCAGTTCCTCGACCGTCTTACTGCTTACCTAGGTGAGTGGATGGAGAAAGATGAAACTCCTTCCACGCGTGAGGGGATATTTGACCTTATGCTGCGTACACAGCTAGAGAGGTCATGGCCTGCTGAGCTCATAGCACAGCTTAAGATCTGCCAGGTGAAAGATGCCAGCCAAATGGTAGAGAAGGCTGACGCATTCTTTACTGCATACGGGTATCAAGCTCGTAAGCAAAACACCTGGAGCAGAAAAGATACTGCCAAGTCTGGGAAGCTGTCTCAGACTGAACCCCAGCAACAAGGCCATTCTCAGAATAATGGCCAAGGTCCAAAACCGCAGTGGAAGGACCAGGGGCAAAATACACAGCAGCCTGCCTGGAAGCGGTACAACAAGTACCCTAACAAGCAGCAGTATCAGCCACGCAACCGACCGACGGGACAAACTTTTTCACCACCAGCTCAAAAGAGGCAGGAAGCGAATGCAGCCTTCATTCCTCAGCAGCAGTACGGTGGTCACGTCCCTACCAGTGTGGGTACTTCCCCACAGTTCACTAGTCCCACAGTGACAGTGAACCCCCCTCCACAGATGGCCAATGTTCCATCTTCCCAATATAACCCTCAAGGCACAATGTTTGCCACATCAATTCAGCAGCCTCATGAGTGGCTAGCTGCATCCTCCACAGGCCCTCCCACAGGTGACAGTACCTTCCTTGTTCAGCCAGGGTTTGTGGGAGGCATTCCTGTGAAGGTCCTGAGAGACAATGGTTCCTCAGGTTGCTCTGTTAAGCAGAGTTTAGTTCGGCCTGAGCAGTATACAGGTCGACAGATCCATGCAAAGCTTATTGATGGATCAGTGAGATTGTTCCCTGAGGCATGTATCCAGGTGGCATCTCCATTTTATACTGGTACGACACTTGCGGTTGTCATGCAAGAGCCTCTATTTGACTTTATAGTAGGCAATATTAATGGAGTCAAGGATAGTTGCTCCGATGACGCTACTCAGACTTCGGCTGCTGCGGTAACACGAGCCATGACTGAGGCTCCAGACTGTGTCACCCCAGTGATCATTGAATCGCCGCAAGATCTGATGTGTAGTCAACTTGTTGTGCAAGAACAACATTCTGACCCGACACTTGCTACCGTGCGGAACAAACAAAAGGGTCGAGTGATTAAGTATTCACGGGGAGGTCGAGCCAAGTTCCTTCGCAAACAAGGACGGCTCTACCGTGAGTCACGAACACCCGAGGGCGAGGTTCGACTGCAGTTTGTCGTTCCCGCCAAGTACCGCCTAGCAGTGTTAGAATGGGGTCATTGTTCAGCCTCAGGAGGTCACATGGGCAAAAGGAAGACCCAGGGCCGTATCCGAGCTGACTTTTTCTGGCCAGGGATGGGACGAGACATAGATAGTTTTGTCCGTTCCTGCAGTGTGTGTCAAAGTAACACCACTAATCAGGGACATGTCCTTCCTGTGCCATTTGAAACCACACCTGTAATCTCTGAGTCAGTTGAGAGACAGGGTAGTGGTAATGTGGGTGTAGACCTGATGTCTCACCTACTAACTGCTTACTAACTAGCAACTGTTGTATGTTGGGTTCCGTAATAGGCATCCTAAGCGATTTGAGTAATCCAAGGACCAGCCTGGTTCCCAGTTAAAAGTGTAGACCAGACGTCTCACTCGTTGGCCCTACAGGACACAGTATATCCAGGGCTTGTACATACATGTATACCATAAGTTAAGGGGGAAGTTTGAGAGCCTTGCAGAGACAGTCCGAGGTTGTGTATGAATTACCTTGTGGAATGTCTCGAGCTGTGGGCCTCTCTGAGGATTCCCGGAGAATGCACATTACCCACATGAGTGTTCACACCCACGGTGGGTGTTAAAACGTGACCTGCCCGAGATTGCGTAGCGATTTTCAGCTTCCTGTATTACTCGTAAGTGTAGAGTTAGGTTAACCAGTAAACTGCCCGTTCTAAGCAATTTGTGAATTCAAGAACTGGCACGTTTCCTGGTTAATAATGTTAGGTTAACTAGTAAACTGCCCGTTCTAAGGGATTTGAGTAATTCAAGAACTGGCACATTTCCTAGTTAATAAGCGTTAACCAGTAAGCTATAAGGGTTCTAAGCAATTTGTGAATTCAAGAATTACGTTTCCTGGTTAATAATGACAAGTACTGATTGCTAGGCAGAGAGAGAGAGAGAGAAATAACAGTTTTGATGCTCCACCTTAATTCCTTTCGCAGGTGTAGCTGGTGCGTGCAGCATTGCCGTGCAGATCAGCTGGTCGTTCCTGTCGCATGCTGCCGCCCCTTCTCTTCTGCCTCGTCATCATTATTTTACTATAAATTTGTATTACTGTGTCATTTTACACGTAGGTACAGTTACACTACAACTGTCACACCTACACCGTGTATTACATACACAACACTACATAACAATTAGTTGTTAATGTAAATGTAGCGAACTTTCGCTCAGTTTGACCTGAGTACAGGATTTTCACAGTCGTCACGGAGTTTTTCCCTCAAGCTTGTTTCTATTAACGTAAATACGAGGTTTTTTCGCTCACTGGCGACTGCAACTTTCTCCTGTAGCAGGATAGCACACACACCACAGTGTGAATCTTGTGCGAATGACTTAGGATGTGTACATATATATATATATCCACAAATTTTTTCCCATAAGGAAAAAATTTAACTTTCTAAGGGCGTAATGTCACGAATCAGTTCGCGACATTTCCCTTTTGTGAGAAGCCACGAACTATTAGTGGAAAACTCACTGTGTATCGCTCAGTTAACCGTTTCTCTCTCCATTTCGGAGTATACTTTTCAAAACATTCGTCACCGTTTTCAAAGAGTGACCGATTTAATGCACGTCACTAAGTGCGCTACTGAGCGATACAATTGTTTCTTTATCGTTTGCCTCTGCTTCCCTCAACCGTTAGCCACGCCTTGCGTCCTGCCCATACAATGTATTTGAAGGCAGTCCAGTTGTTGCTGCGACGGAGAGAGGTCCTGTGTTAGCAGTGTGAGGTCAGCTAGTACCCAAACTCCACAGTTCTTCAGTACTTCCATCCTAGTTCAGCTTGGGTGATACGCAGCATTCATCGACTATAGTATTTCCTTTGTGTATTTCCTAGTTTTAAGAGTTTAGTTAAGGTGTTTTTCCTAGGCGTAAGTATTTAGCTATTGCGTGAGTGAGTGAGCGAGTGCGTCTCATTTAATTTGATTTGAATTGTAACGTTAAATTTATTTTGTGATTAATAAATTTAACAGTTCCTTTTTTGAGCTCAATGTAAAGTAAAATCGTGTTTCATTTAATCCAAATTAAGCTTATTTTCCATATAGCTCCTAGCTTGCATAAACGTTTGCTTTCATAACTGGTACTTAGACCAGTCTTGTTGTATTAACGTAAAATCCGTTGTGCCATAGGAGTTAAGCATCAGCAAGGACCTGATTATTGTTATTAGTATTAGTTATTTATTGTCAAGGGTGAAGTAACTTTCTCCAGAGGCTAACAGTAC
>NW_027645024.1:0-23976 GCF_032717465.1 Coenobita brevimanus | reverse complement strand
AACTAACAACTAAACATTCAGGACTCATAAGGATAATGTAATGGCAAAAAACAGGTTAAATATATGGTTAACTGCAATAGCCTCTATTAACACGAAATTAGCAAGAGTAAATTTATCTAAGTCAGTCCTGATAAAATGAGAAAACCGGATAATGCTCAGTTAATGCAATATAGATTATTACAGATACAAGATATTATTACTACTGGCTGACAGTAAAACTTTACATTAATCACAAAAACCTTACCAGGCCTACGAATTAACACCTTATCCTATACAGTACAAGAAAAAAAATGTAATACCACTTATACTCAAATTACACCGCAGCTAGATGGTTGGAGACTTCCTGAGCACTCACAAAAATAATAACAACTGTACAGGGGACGACAGAGATGTGAACAAAATGAGGAGTAGATCTAAGTGGCAATAATGCAGAGACTGAGCTCATTATATAGGGGCCAGCAGAGCTTGATACAACTTGTAAGAAGGACGCGTAAATGAAGCCATAGGGGACAAAGGGTTATCAATCCTGCTCTGAACAACAGAAAGAACAACTTACTCTACTATAAGGGAGGAGAAGGGGGGAGTGATGTAGAACACGGAAGCTTGGTCACTATGGAAGCCACGAGGCGAATCATGATCAAACATGCAGCACACTGTACGTTAGAATTATACAAAGGATGATGAAATCAAAGGCTATGTAACACCTCCCCACAAAGAAAAAGAAATTTACAAAGGAAATTTCTTATTACTCTAAAACAATCTGTCTAAACTCTAGATAAGCAATCTGCAATAATATTTTCTTTTCCCTTGACATGTTGTATGTTTAATGAATACTCCTGAAGAAGTAGACTCCATCTTGTCAATCTCTGGTTTTTATCTTTAAACTTACTAAGGAATTTCAGTGGGTTATGATCGGTATAAATGACTAAGGGGTCAAAACCAGAACACAAATAAAATGAAAAATGCTGTAAACCCAAAATCAAGGCCAAAAGCTCTTTATCAATAGTTGAGTAGTTCTTTTGAGGTGGAGTGAACTTCTTACTGTAATAAGATACAGGGTGTTCAATACCCTGATCGCCCTCTTGCAGCAAAACAGCCCAAGCTCCTGTATCACTTGCGTCAACAGCCATCTTAAAAGGCTTAGCAAAATTTGGAGTAGCGAGCACTGGCTGACTTAATAGGATAGCTTTAAGTTTGCTGAAAGAGGATTCACAGTTATCGGTCCAGACAAATTTAACTCCCTTTTTCAGTAGGTCTGTTAGTGGTGATACAAGAATTGAAAAGTTAAGAACAAATCTCCTGTAACAACCTACCATTCCTAAAAATCTTTGTAGCTCTTTCCTACTTTTAGGTCTGGGAAGATCACTTATAACCTGAACCTTAGCTGCTGGTGGTGCAACATGTTCATCACCAATTACGTACCCAAGGTACTGAACTTTAGCTTGACCAAACTCACACTTTGATAAATTAGCTACAAGATTAGCCTGAACCAAACGCTCAAGAAATTTATTGACATGGCATAGGTGATCTTTCCAGTTGTCACTGAAGATTAATACATCATCAATATAAACAACACACCCTGCCAAACCCTCTGTTACAACATTCATGAGCTTCTGAAAAGTGGCTGGTGCATTCTTCATACCATATGGCATTACAGAACATGCAAAAGTCTTTCCTAGTGTTGCAAAATATGAGATCTCCCTAGCACGTTCAGTCATAGGTACTTGCCAGTATCCCTTTAACAAATCAAACTTGCTTTTGTACCTAGCCTTTCCGATCTTGTCTATGAAATCTTCCACGCAAGGGAGAGGGTAAATGTCTGTTTTGGTTATCTGATTAACACGTCTGTAGTCGATGCAAAGCCGCTGTGACCCACCTGGCTTAGGGACTAGAGTGACAGGAGAACTCCACTCGCTCTGACAGGGCTCAATCATCTTGTGGTCCAACAGGTAGCCAAGCTCCCTCTGGATGAGAGGAACTTTCACTGGGTTCACACGGCAAGGAGGCAGCTTAATTGGCTTTACGTCTCCAACATCGACATCATGCATCAACACAGTGGCTCTTCCCGGAGTGGCACGGAACATTTGCGGGCACTCCTGCAGCAATGCTGAAAACTCCTGCCTTTCCTCGGGAGCTAGATCAGAAAGTTTAGTCTGGAGATCATTCATGATATCAGGATTCTTTCCCAAACTATCGCTCAGCTCATACTGCATGGGAAAGCTTCACTTGCAGACTCGGGTGGAACAGCTACAGTGGAGACTGGGTTATTTTCGTCCCGCCTGTGATATAACTTTAGCATGTTGATGTGACAAAGTTCCTTGTTCTTTCTAAGATCTGATGTGGTGATGACATACTTGACATCACTGAGTTTCTTCCCCACGAAATAAGGACCACTAAACTTGGCTTGAAGAGGTTGCCCATGCATAGGTAGCAGAATCAAAACCTGATCTCCTGGCTGAAAGTGGCGTAACCTGGACTTCTTATAATACCAAGTCTTCATCTTCTCCTGAGCAGCTCCTAAATTCTCTCTCGCCCGCTGTAAAGCAGTGGACAGCCGTTCTTTGAACTTCATCACATTCTCCAGCAGGTTGACGTCATCTTCCTCCGACAGCCAGCATTCCTTGAGTAGCTTAAGGGGTCCTCTTACTTCATGGCCAAACAGTAGTTCAAAGGGTGAGAAGCCCAGTGATTCATTTCGAGATTCTCTTGCGGCAAATACAGCGAATGGAAGACCTTTATCCCAGTCTTTCTGATGTTCCAAACAGTATTTCTAGACCATCGATTTGAGTGTTTGATGATATCTCTCCAACGCTCCTTGGGTCTGGGGATGGTAAGCTGAAGACGTGATCTGGGTGATGCCCGACTCTTTCAGAGACTGCTTGAAAACATTTGACATGAAATTACTTCCTCGGTCTGACTGTACCTCCTTGGGCAGACCAAACTTTGTGTAGAACCCTAGCATTTCCTTAACCACGTTCTTTGTGGAGATATTTCTAAGTGGAATGGCTTCAGGATAACGAGTAGCCATATCAATCAGGGTCAACACATAAGAAAATCCTGAAGAAGTCTTAGGAAGAGGGCCCACAATATCCACCAACACACGGGTGAATGGCACCTCAAAAGGAGGAATGGGAACTAGAGGTGCAATCTTTTCGCTCTGATTACACTTCCCCACAACTTGACAGGTGTGACAAGACTTACAATACCAGGAAACATCTCTGAAGATACCTGGCCAGTAGAAGTGTTTCAAAATGTGCGCCACAGTCTTCCTCACTCCAAGGTGTCCTGCCAAACTGGAATCATGAGCCACTCTAATGATATCCTGCCTACAAACACGAGGGATGAAAACTTGATGTACAACCTCCCATTCACAGTCGGCTGATGCTGTTGGGGGTCTCCACTTTCTCATAAGTACTCCTGACTTTATATAATAACAAGTAGAAGCACCAGCTGACTCTTCGTGACTGCAAGCAGAGTTAACTAGACCTTTCAACTCAGGGTCAGCAACCTGCAACTCAACCAACTCTTGACGAGACAAATTATCAACACTACGGGGTACTTCCTCATCTGGTGAGTGGTCCAAATTAGCAAGAAAAGTGTCAGCTAGGATAACATCATCATCATCATTATCCTCTAAATCACCAGTAACTTTAGACTTAGCCCTAGTGACAGCACATGCAGGGAACACATCAGGAACATCGCAATCCCGGGTCGCAGCCACTGGTTCACTAGACAACTGAGGAGCTGGACACACTTGACTTCCACCAATATCATTTCCAAGTAAGAAAGTTACACCTGACATTGGGAGTGTCTCAATCAACCCAACCATAACGGAACCATTAACAAACCCAGACTCTAAATTCACTCTGCACAGAGGGACAGAGAAGTAATTATTCCCTACACCTTGTAAGATTACAGTTTCATCAGAGGAATTAACATTAGAGCCTAGAACACTGGTCAGCATAAGGGATTGGCAAGCACCTGTATCACGATATATTTTAACTGATTTCCGGTCATTACTGTCCAGAGGACTGACAAAACAATCAGACAGGAAATTAGCACATGAACTCTTGAGAGTGTCACCCACGTTACTGCTCAAAAGAGGAGCTCCATCATGAGAATTTAATTTACCCCTCAAAGCAGGTTCAGTTAACTCGGTTAAAGAATTCTGGAAACTCTCAAGGGTGGACGCTAGACCAATTGACTGAATATTTAAAGACTCCTTTTTGTTCACTTCACGGTGTCTCCTGAAAAATTTCTCCATAGTATTAAAATGCTTAATTCAATAAGTACATTTACTTTTCTGAAATCTAGAGGTGAAGCTGGTATTTACTTCCTGAGAAACATCATCTTTATTCTCTTTCCTGTTACCTGTACTCTGAGTAGAGGCAACGTACTTACTCTCAGCTTTCCTTTTTTCTTTAGAATATCTCTTGTGAGTGAGAGCATATTCATCAGCTAAAACTGCAGCATCAGACAAATCATGTATTCTTTTCTCATCAAGATATAGGCTTACATCTTTATTAATACACCTTTTGAAGTCCTCCAGCAAAATCATCTGCTTAAATTTATCAAAATCAGAATTTACATTCTTAGAATTTAACCACTGCTCTAACAGATCTTCTTTGATTTTTGCATACTCAACATGGGATTGCTTATCTTGCTTATAAGTTGTCCTAAATTTTACTCTACAGGCTTCAGGAACAAGCTCATAGGCCTTAAGAATCAAGGTCTTAACTACATCAGAATTATCAGATTGATCCTGAGGCAAAGATGCATAAGTTACTTGAGTTTTACCGGTGAGAACAGTTTGAAGGACTACTGGCCAATACTTTTTGGGCCAATTAAATCCTGTAGCTACCCTCTCAAACAACTGAAAATACTTTGTTAAACCAGATTCATTAAAAGGAGGGACAAGTTTAACATTTTTAGCCACATCAAAATCATCAGAGCTAGATGATCCAGTTCCACTTTGTTTCATGCGATACTCATGGTCTGCCTGAATCCTAGCAATTTTAATTTGTGCCTGTGCCTCCTGAATACGAGCCTGAGATTCAGCCTCCTTAGCACGAGCCTCCTGCAATGCTAGCTGTAACTTAGCTATTTCAATCTGCATTTGCTCATCTCGAGGAGTTACATTAAACAAGCTTTTATTAATCATGTCAACAATTTGATCTTTAGACTGATGAGAGCGAACAGCAATTCCCCATTGTTGAGCAACAAGCTTAAGTTCATTCTTTGTTCTGTTTTCTACATCACACACTGTTTGCACATTTGACAAAAATCTTTGGCTTCATCAAGCGTAGTAATAGTAGACATCATGAATAAATCACATTCACAAAATATCAAGCAATATCCTTATGAAAATATCCTGAATATCCTGGCGAGGTCGCCAAATTTATGTTACTGAACAGAGATAGATAATGAACACTTCAAGTGAGAACACAAAAATCACTACTGTCCTGCAAAGTTCCAGGTTCAAAACAAAGGAGTTAGGTAAAATTACAAGTTAAAGTTTAATGCACAAACTAACAACTAAACATTCAGGACTCATAAGGATAATGTAATGGCAAAAAACAGGTTAAATATATGGTTAACTGCAATAGCCTCTATTAACACGAAATTAGCAAGAGTAAATTTATATAAGTCAGTCCTGATAAAATGAGAAAACCGGATAATGCTCAGTTAATGCAATATATATTATTACAGATACAAGATATTATTACTACTGGCTGACAGTAAAACTTTACATTAATCACAAAAACCTTACCAGGCCTACGAATTAACACCTTATCCTATACAGTACAAGAAAAAAAAGTAATATCACTTATACTCAAATTACACCGCAGCTAGATGGTTGGAGACTTCCTGAGCACTCACAAAAATAATAACAACTGTACAGGGGACGACAGAGATGTGAACAAAATGAGTAGATCTAAGTGGCAATAATGCAGAGACTGAGCTCATTATATAGGGGCCAGCAGAGCTTGATACAACTTGTAAGAAGGATGCGCAAATGAAGCCATAGGGGACAAAGAGTTAACAATCCTGCTCTGAACAACAAAAAGAACAACTTACTCTACTATAAGGGAGGAGAAGGGGGGAGTGAGGTAGAACACGGAAGCTTGGTCACTATGGAAGCCACGAGGCGAATCATGATCAAACATGCAGCACACTGTACGTTAGAATTATACAAAGGATGATGAAATCATAGGCTATGTAACACCTCCCCACAGAGAAAAAGAAATTTACAAAGGAAATTTCTTATTACTCTAAAACAATCTGTCTAAACTCTAGATAAGCAATCTGCAATAATATTTTCTTTTCCCTTGACATGTTGTATGTTTAATGAATACTCCTGAAGAAGTAGACTCCATCTTGTCAATCTCTGGTTTTTATCTTTAAACTTACTAAGGAATTTCAGTGGGTTATGATCGGTATAAATGACTATGGGGTCAAAACCAGAACACAAATAAAATGAAAAATGCTGTAAACCCAAAATCAAGGCCAAAAGCTCTTTATCAAAAGTTGAGTAGTTCTTTTGAGGTGGAGTGAACTTCTTACTGTAATAAGATACAGGGTGTTCAATACCCTGATCATCCTCTTGCAGCAAAACAGCCCAAGCTCCTGTATCACTTGCGTCAACAGCCATCTTAAAAGGCTTAGCAAAATTTGGAGTAGCGAGCACTGGCTGACTTAATAGGATAGCTTTAAGTTTGCTGAAAGAGGATTCACAGTTATCGGTCCAGACAAATTTAACTCCCTTTTTCAGTAGGTCTGTTAGTGGTGTTGCAAGAATTGAAAAGTTAAGAACAAATCTCCTGTAACAACCTACCATTCCTAAAAATCTTTGTAGCTCTTTCCTACTTTTAGGTCTGGGAAGATCACTTATAACCTGAACCTTAGCTGCTGGTGGTGCAACATGTCCATCACCAATTACGTACCCAAGGTACTGAACTTTAGCTTGACCAAACTCACACTTTGATAAATTAGCTACAAGATTAGCCTGAAACAAACGCTCAAGAAATTTATTGACATGGCATAGGTGATCTTTCCAGTTGTCACTGAAGATTAATACATCATCAATATAAACAACACACCCTGCCAAACCCTCTGTTACAACATTCATGAGTTTCTGAAAAGTGGCTGGTGCATTCTTCATACCATATGGCATTACAGAACATGCAAAAGTCTTTCCTAGTGTTGCAAAATATGAGATCTCCCTAGCACGTTCAGTCATAGGTACTTGCCAGTATCCCTTTAACAAATCAAACTTGCTTTTGTACCTAGCCTTTCCGATCTTGTCTATGAAATCTTCCACGCAAGGGAGAGGGTAAATGTCTGTTTTGGTTATCTGATTAACACGTCTGTGGTCGATGCAAAGCCGCTGTGACCCACCTGGCTTAGGGACTAGAGTGACAGGAGAACTCCACTCGCTCTGACAGGGCTCAATCATCTTGTGGTCCAACAGGTAGCCAAGCTCCCTCTGGATGAGAGGAACTTTCACTGGGTTCACACGGCAAGGAGGCAGCTTAATTGGGTTTACGTCTCCAACATCGACATCATGCATCAACACAGTGGCTCTTCCCGGAGTGGCACGGAACATTTGCAGGCACTCCTGCAGCAATGCCGAAAACTCCTGCCTTTCCTCGGGAGCTAGATGAGAAAGTTTAGTCTGGAGATCATTCATGATATCAGGATTCTTTCCCAAACTATCGCTCAGGCTCATACTGCATGGGAAAGCTTCACTTGCAGACTCGGGTGGAACAGCTACAGTGGAGACTGGGTTATTTTCGTCCCGCCTGTGATATAACTTTAGCATGTTGATGTGACAAAGTTCCTTGTTCTTTCTAAGATCTGATGTGGTGATAACATACTTGACATCACTGAGTTTCTTCTCCACGAAATAAGGACCACTAAACTTGGCTTGAAGAGGTTGCCCATGCGTAGGTAGCAGAATCAAAACCTGATCTCCTGGCTGAAAGTGGCGTAACCTGGACTTCTTATAATACCAAGTCTTCATCTTCTCCTGAGCAGCTCCTAAATTCTCTCTCGCCAGCTGTAAAGCAGTGGACAGCCGTTCTTTGAACTTCATCACATTCTCCAGCAGGTTGACGTCATCTTCCTCCGACAGCCAGCATTCCTTGAGTAGCTTAAGGGGTCCTCTTACTTCATGGCCAAACAGTAGTTCAAAGGGTGAGAAGCCCAGTGATTCATTTCGAGATTCTCTTGCGGCAAATACAACGAATGGAAGACCTTTATCCCAGTCTTTCTGATGTTCCAAACAGTATTTCTAGACCATCAATTTAAGTGTTTGATGATATCTCTCCAACGCTCCTTGGGTCTGGGGATGGTAAGCTGAAGACGTGATCTGGGTGATGCCCGACTCTTTCAGAGACTGCTTGAAAACATTTGACATGAAATTACTTCCTCGGTCTGACTGTACCTCCTTGGGCAGACCAAACTTTGTGAAGAACCCTAGCATTTCCTTAACCACGTTCTTTGTGGAGATATTTCTAAGTGGAATGGCTTCAGGATAACGAGTAGCCATATCAATCAGGGTCAACACATAAGAAAATCCTGAAGAAGTCTTAGGAAGAGGGCCCACAATATCCACCAACACACGGGTGAATGGCACCTCAAAAGGAGGAATGGGAACTAGAGGTGCAATCTTTTCGCTCTGATTACACTTCCCCACAACTTGACAGGTGTGACAAGACTTACAATACCAGGAAACATCTCTGAAGATACCTGGCCAGTAGAAGTGTTTCAAAATGTGCGCCACAGTCTTCCTCACTCCAAGGTGTCCTGCCAAACTGGAATCATGAGCCACTCTAATGATATCCTGCCTACAAACACGAGGGATGAAAACTTGATGTACAACCTCCCATTCACAGTCGGCTGATGCTGTTGGGGGTCTCCACTTTCTCATAAGTACTCCTGACTTTATATAATAACAAGTAGAAGCACCAGCTGACTCTTCGTGACTGCAAGCAGAGTTAACTAGACCTTTCAACTCAGGGTCAGCAACCTGCAACTCAACCAACTCTTGACGAGACAAATTATCAACACTACGGGGTACTTCCTCATCTGGTGAGTGGTCCAAATTAGCAAGAAAAGTGTCAGCTAGGATAACATCATCATCATCATTATCCTCTAAATCACCAGTAACTTTAGACTTAGCCCTAGTGACAGCACATGCAGGGAACACATCAGGAACATCGCAATCCCGGGTCGCAGCCACTGGTTCACTAGACAACTGAGGAGCTGGACACACTTGACTTCCACCAATATCATTTCCAAGTAAGAAAGTTACACCTGACATTGGGAGTGTCTCAATCAACCCAACCATAACGGAACCATTAACAAACCCAGACTCTAAATTCACTCTGCACAGAGGGACAGAGAAGTAATTATTCCCTACACCTTGTAAGATTACAGTTTCATCAGAGGAATTAACATTAGAGCCTAGAACACTGGTCAGCATAAGGGATTGGCAAGCACCTGTATCACGATATATTTTAACTGATTTCCGGTCATTACTGTCCAGAGGACTGACAAAACAATCAGACAGGAAATTAGCACATGAACTCTTGAGAGTGTCACCCACGTTACTGCTCAAAAGAGGAGCTCCATCATGAGAATTTAATTTACCCCTCAAAGCAGGTTCAGTTAACTCGGTTAAAGAATTCTGGAAACTCTCAAGGGTGGACGCTAGACCAATTGACTGAATATTTAAAGACTCCTTTTTGTTCACATCATGCTGTCTCCCGAAACATTTCTCCGTAGTATGACCATGCTTAATACAATAAGTACATTTACTTTTCTGAAATCTAGAGGTGAAGCTGGTATTTACTTCCTGAGAAACATCATCTTTATTCTCTTTCCTGTTACCTGTACTCTGAGTAGAGGCAACGTACTTACTCTCAGCTTTCCTTTTTTCTTTAGAATATCTCTTGTGAGTGAGAGCATATTCATCAGCTAAAACTGCAGCATCAGACAAATCATGTATTCTTTTCTCATCAAGATATAGGCTTACATCTTTATTAATACACCTTTTGAAGTCCTCCAGCAAAATCATCTGCTTAAATTTATCAAAATCAGAATTTACATTCTTAGAATTTAACCACTGCTCTAACAGATCTTCTTTGATTTTTGCATACTCAACATGGGATTGCTTATCTTGCTTATAAGTTGTCCTAAATTTTACTCTATAGGCTTCAGGAACAAGCTCATAGGCCTTAAGAATCAAGCTCTTAACTACATCATAATTATCAGATTGATCCTGAGGCAAAGATGCATAAGTTACTTGAGTTTTACCGGTGAGAACAGTTTGAAGGAGTACTGGCCAATACTTTTTGGGCCAATTAAAACCTGTAGCTACCCTCTCAAACAACTGAAAATACTTTATTAAACCAGATTCATTAAAAGTAGGGACAAGTTTAACATTTTTAGCCACATCAAAATCATCAGAGCTAGATGATCCAGTTCCACTTTGTTTCATGCGATATTCATGGTCTGCCTGAATCCTTGCAATTTCAATTTGTGCCTGTGCCTCCTGAATACGAGCATTTACCTGAAATTCAGCCTCCTTAGCACGAGCCTCCTGCAGGGCTTGCTGTAACTTAGCTATTTGAAACTGCGTTTGCTCATCTGGAGGAGTTACATTAAACAAGCTTTTATTAATCATGTCAACAATTTGATCTTTAGACTGATAAGAGCGAACAGCAATTCCCAATGGTTGAGCAACAAGCTTAAGTTCATTCTTTGTTCTGTTTTCTAGATCACACACTGTTTGCACATTTGACAAAAAATCTTTGGTTTCATCAAGTGTAGTAAAAGAAGACATCATGAATAATTAACATTCACTAAAAATCAAGCAATATCCTTATGAAAATATCATGAATATCCTCATAAGAGGTCGCCAAATTTATGTTACTGAACAGAGATAGATAATGAACACTTCAAGTGAGAATACTAAAATCACTACTGTCCTGCAAAGTTCCAGGTTCAAAACAAAGGAGTTAGGTAAAATTACAAGTTAAAGTTTAATGCACAAACTAACAACTAAACATTCAGGACTCATAAGGATAATGTAATGGCAAAAAACAGGTTAAATATATGGTTAACTGCAATAGCCTCTATTATCACGAAATTAGCAAGAGTAAATTTATCTAAGTCAGTCCTGATAAAATGAGAAAACCGGATAATGCTCAGTTAATGCAAGATATATTATTACAGATACAAAATATTATTACTACTGGCTGACAGTAAAACTTTACATTAATCACAAAAACCTAACCAGGCCTACGAATTAACACCTTATCCTATACAGTACAAGAAAAAAAAGAAAAATCACATATACTCAAATTACACCGCAGCTAGATGGTTGGAGACTTCCTGAGCACTCACAAAAATAATAACAACTGTACAGGGGACGACAGAGATGTGAACAAAATGAGGAGTAGATCTAAGTGGCAATAATGCAGAGACTGAGCTCATTATATAGGGGCCGGCAGAGCTTGATACAACTTGTAAGAAGGACGCGCAAATGAAGCCCTAGGGGACAAAGAGTTGACACTCCTGCTCTAAACAACAAAAAGAACGACTTACTCTACTATAAGGGAGGAGAAGGGGGGAGTGAGGTAGAACACGGAAGCTTGGTCACTATGGAAGCCACGAGGCGAATTATGATCAAACATGCAGCACACTGTACGTTAGAATTATACAAAGGATGATGAAATCATAGGCTATGTAACACCTCCCCACAAAGAAAAAGAAATTTACAAAGGAAATTTCTTATTACTCTAAAAACAATCTGTCTAAAGTCTAGATAAGCAATCTGCAATAATATTTTCTTTTCCCTTGACATGTTGTATGTTTAATGAATACTCCTGAAGAAGTAGACTCCATCTTGTCAATCTCTGATTTTTATCTTTAAACTTACTAAGGAATTTCAGTGGGTTATGATCGGTATAAATGACTATGGGGTCAAAACCAGAACACAAATAAAATGAAAAATGCTGTAAACCCAAAATCAAGGCCAAAAGCTCTTTATCAAAAGTTGAGTAGTTCTTTTGAGGTGGAGTGAACTTCTTACTGTAATAAGATACAGGGTGTTCAATACCCTGATCATCCTCTTGCAGCAAAACAGCCCAAGCTCCTGTATCACTTGCATCAACAGCCATCTTAAAAGGCTTAGCAAAATTTGGAGTAGCGAGCACTGGCTGACTTAATAGGATAGCTTTAAGTTTGCTGAAAGAGGATTCACAGTTATCGGTCCAGACAAATTTAACTCCCTTTTTCAGTAGGTCTGTAAGTGGTGATACAAGAATTGAAAAGTTAAGAACAAATCTCCTGTAATAACCTACCATTCCTAAAAATCTTTGTAGCTCTTTCCTACTTTTAGGTCTGGGAAGATCACTTATAACCTGAACCTTAGCTGCTGGTGGTGCAACATGTCCATCACCAATTACGTACCCAAGGTACTGAACTTTAGCTTGACCAAACTCACACTTTGATAAATTAGCTACAAGATTAGCCTGAACCAAACGCTCAAGAAATTTACTGACATGGCATAGGTGATCTTTCCAGTTGTCACTGAAGATTAATACATCATCAATATAAACAACACACCCTGCCAAACCCTCTGTTACAACATTCATGAGTTTCTGAAAAGTGGCTGGTGCATTCTTCATACCATATGGCATTACAGAACATGCAAAAGTCTTTCCTAGTGTTACAAAACATGAGATCTCCCTAGCACGTTCAGTCATAGGTACTTGCCAGTATCCCTTTAACAAATCAAACTTACTTATGTACCTAGCCTTTCCGATCTTGTCTATGCAATCTTCCACGCGAGGGAGAGGGTAAATGTCTGTTTTGGTTATCTGATTAACACGTCTGTGGTCGATGCAAAGCCGCTGTGACCCACCTGGCTTAGGGACTAGAGTGACAGGAGAACTCCACTCGCTCTGACAGGGCTCAATCATCTTGTGGTCCAACAGGTAGCCAAGCTCCTTCTGTATGAGAGGAACTTTCACTGGGTTTACACGGTAAGGAGGCAGTTTAATTGGCTTTGCGTCTCCAACATCGACATCATGCATCAACACAGTGGTTCTTCCTGGAGTGTCACAGAACACTTGCGGGTACTCCTACAGTAATGCCAAAAACTCCTGCCTTTCCTCGGGAGCTAGATGAGAAAGCTTAGTCTGGAGATCATTCATGATATCAGGATTCTTTCCCAAACTATCACTCAGGCTCATACTGCATGGGAAAGCTTCACTTGCAGACTCGGGTGGAACAGCTACAGCGCAGACTGGGTTATTTTCATCCCGCCTGTGATATAACTTTAGCATGTTGATGTGACAAAGTTGCTTGTTCTTTCTACGATCTGGTGTGGCGATGACATAGTTGACATCACTGAGTTTCTTCTCCACGAAATAAGGACCACTAAACTTGGCTTGAAGAGGTTGCCCATGCACCGGTAGCAGAATCAAAAAATGATCTCCTGGCTGAACGTGGCGTAACCTGGACTTCTTATCATACCAAGTCTTCATCTTCTCCTGAGCAGCTCCTAAATTCTCTCTCGCCAGCTGTAAAGCAGTGGACAGCCGTTCTTTGAACTTCATCACATTCTCCAGCAGGTTGACGTCATCTTCCTCCGACAGCCAGCATTCCTTGAGTAGCTTAAGGGGTCCTCTTACTTCATGGCCAAACAGTAGTTCAAAGGGTGAGAAGCCCAGTGATTCATTTGGAGATTATCTTGCGGCAAATACAACAAATGGAAGACCTTTATCCCAGTCTTTCTGATGTTCCAAACAGTATTTCCTGAGCATCGATTTGAGTGTTTGATGATATCTCTCCAACGCTCCTTGGGTCTAGGGATGGTAAGCTGAAGACGTGATCTGGGTGATGCCCAACTCTTTCAGAGACTGCTTGAAAACATTTGACATGAAATTATTTCTTCGGTCTGACTGTACCTCCTTGGGCAGACCAAACTTGGTGAAGAACCCTAGCATTTCCTTAACCACGTTCTTTGCTGAGATATTTCTAAGTGGAATGGCTTCAGGATAACGAGTAGCCATATCAATGAGGGTCAACACATAAGAAAACCCTGAAGAAGTCTTAGGAAGAGGGCCCACAATATCCACCAACGCACAGGTGAATGGCGCCTCAAAAGGAGGAATGGGAACTAGAGGTGCAATCTTTTCGGTCTGATTACACTTCCCAACAACTTGACACGTGTGACAAGACTTATAATACCAGGAAATATCTCTGAAGATACCTGGCCAGTAGAAGTGTTTCAAAATGCGTGCCACAGTCTTCCTCACTCCAAGGTGTCCTGCCAAACTGGAATCACGAGCCACTCTAATGATATCCTGCCTACAAACACGAGGGATGAAAACTTGATGTACAACCTCCCATTCACAGTCGGCTGATGCTGTTGGGGGTCTCCACTTTCTCATAAGTACTCCTGACTTTATATAATAACAAGTAGAAGCACCAGCTGACTCTTCCTCACTGCAAGCAGAGTTAACTAGACCTTTCAACTCAGGGTCAGCAACCTGCAACTCAACCAACTCTTGACGAGACAAATTATCAACACTACGGGGTACTGCCTCATCTGGTGAGTGGTCCAAATTAGCAAGAAAAGTGTCAGCTAGGATAACATCATCATCATCATTATCCTCTAAATCACCAGTAACTTTAGACTTAGCCCTAGTGACAGCACATGCAGGGAACACATCAGGGACATCACAATCCTGGGTCGCAGCCACTGGCTCACTAGACAACTGAGGAGCTGGACACACTTGACTTCCACCAATATCATTTCCAAGTAAGAAAGTTACACCTGACATTGGGAGTGTCTCAACCAACCCAACCATAACGGAACCATTAACAAAACCAGACTCTAAATTCACTCTGCACAGAGGGACAGAGAAGTAATTATTCCCTACACCTTGTAAGTTTACAGTTTCATCAGAGGAATTAACATTAGAGCCTAGAACACTGGTCAGCATAAGGGATTGGCAAGCACCTGTATCACGATATATTTTAACTGATTTCCTGTCATTACTGTCCAGAGGAATGACAAAACCATCTGACAGGAAATTAGCACATGAACTCTTGAGAGTGTCACCCACGTACCTGCTCAAAGGAGGAGCTTCATCATGAGAATTTAATTTACCCCTCAAAGCAGGTTCAGTTAACTCGGTTAAAGAATTCTGGGAACTCTCAAGGGTGGACACTAGATCAATTGACTGAATATTAAAGACTCCTTTTGTTCACATCATGCTGTCTCCTGAAACATTTCTCCATGTTATGACCATGCTTACTACAATAAGTACATTTACTTTTCTGAAATCTAGAGGTGGAGCTCCTATTTACTTCCTGAGAAACATCATCTTTATTCTCTTTCCTGTTACCTGTACTCTGAGTAGAGGCAACGTACTTACTCTCGGCTTTCTTTTTTTCTTTAGAATATCTCTTGTGAGTGAGAACATATTCAATCAGCTAAAACTGCAGCATCAGACAAATTATCTATTCTTTTCTCATCAAGATATAGGCTTACATTTTTATTAATACATCTTTTGAAGTCCTCCAGCAAAATCATCTGCTTGAATTTATCAAAATCAGAATTTACATTCTTAGAATTTAACCACTGCTCTAACAGATCTTCTTTGATTTTTTGCATACTCAACATGGGATTGCTTATCTTGCTTATAAGTTGTCCTAAATTTTACTCTATAGGCTTCAGGAACAAGCTCATAGGCCTTAAGAATCAAGCTCTTAACTACATCATAATTATCCGATTGATCCTGAGGCAAAGATGCATAAGTTACTTGAGCTTTACCGGTGAGAACAGTTTGAAGGAGTACTGGCCAATACTTTTTGGGCCAATTAAAACCTGTAGCTACCCTCTCAAACAACTGAAAATACTTTGTTAAATCAGATTCATTAAAAGGAGGGACAAGTTTAACATTTTTAGCCACATCAAAATCATCAGAGCTAGATGATCCAGTTCCACTTTGTTTCATGCGATACTCATGGTCTGCCTGAATCCTAGCAATTTCAATTTGTGCCCTGAGCCTGTGCCTCCTGAATACGAGCATTTACCTGAAATTCAGCCTCCTTAGCACGAGCCTCCTGCAATGCTAGCTGTAACTTAGCTATTTCAATCTGCATTTGCTCATCTGGAGGAGTTACATTAAACAAGGTTTTATTAATCATGTCAACAATTTGATCTTTAGACTGATGAGAGCGAACAGCAATTCCCAATTGTTGAGCAACAAGCTTAAGTTCATTCTTTGTTCTGTTTTCTACATCACACACTGTTTGCACATTTGACAAAAAATCTTTGGCTTCATCAAGCGTAGTAATAGTAGACATCATGAATAAATCACAGTCACAAAATATCAAGCAATATCCTTATGATAATATCCTGAATATCCTGATAAGAGGTCGCCAAATTTATGTTACGGAACAGAGATAGATAATGAACACTTCAAGTGAGAATACTAAAAATCACTACTGTCCTGCAAAGTTCCAGGTTCAAAACAAAAGAGTTAGGTAAAATTACAAGTTAAAGTTTAATGCTCAAACTAACAACTAAACATTCAGGACTCATAAGGATAATGTAATGGCAAAAAACAGGTTAAATATATGGTTAACTGCAATAGCCTCTATTAACACGAAATTAGCAAGAGTAAATTTATATAAGTCAGCCCTGATAAAATGAGAAAACCGGATAATGCTCAGTTAAAGCAAGATATATTATTACAGATACAAAATATTATTACTACTGGCTGACAGCCAAACTCACATTGATCACAAAAACCTCACCCGGCCTACAAATTAACACCTTATGTAATAACACTTATACTCAAATTACACAGCTGCTAGATGGTTGGAGACTTCCTGAGCACTCACAATAATAACAACTGTACAGGGGAGGACAGAGATGTGAGCAAAATGAGGAGTAGATCTAAGTGGCAATTAATGCAGAGACTGAGCTCATTATATAGGGGCCGGCAGAGCTTGATACAACTTGTAAGAAGGACGCGCAAATGAAGCCATAGGGGACAAAGAGTTGACAATCCTGCTCTGAACAACAGAAAGAACGACTTACTCTACTATAAGGGAGGAGGGGGGGAGTGAGGTAGAACACGGAAGCTTGGTCACTATGGAAGCCACGAGGCGAATTATGATCGAACATGCAGCACACCGTACGTTAGAATTACACAAAGGATGATGAAATCATAGGCTATGTAACACCTCCCCACAAAGAAAAAGAAATTTACAAAGGAAATTTCTTATTACTCTAAAACAATCTGTCTAAAGTCTAGATAAGCAATCTGCAATAACATTTTCTTTTCCCTTGACAAGTTGTATGTTTAATGAACACTCCTGAAGAAGTAGACTCCATCTTGTTAATCTCTGATTTTTTTCTTTAAACTTACTAAGGAATTTCAGTGGGTTATGATCGGTATAAATGACTATGGGGTCAAAACCAGAACACAAATAAAATGAAAAATGCTGTAAACCCAAAATCAAGGCCAAAAGCTCTTTCTCAATAGTTGAGTAGTTCTTTTGAGGTGGAGTGAACTTCTTACTGTAATAAGATACAGGGTGTTCAATACCCTGATCATCCTCTTGCAGCAAAACAGCCCCAGCTCCTGTATCACTTGCATCAACAGCCATCTTAAAAGGCTTAGCAAAATTTGGAGTAGCGAGCACTGGCTGACTTAATAGGATAGCTTTAAGTTTGTTGAAAGAGGATTCACAGTTATCGGTCCAGACAAATTTAACTCCCTTTTTCAGTAGGTCTGTAAGTGGTGATACAAGAATTGAAAAGTTAAGAACAAATCTCCTGTAATAACCTACCATTCCTAAAAATCTTTGTAGCTCTTTCCTACTTTTAGGTCTGGGAAGATCACTTATAACCTGAACCTTAGCTGCTGGTGGTGCAACATGTCCATCACCAATTACGTACCCAAGGTACTGAACTTTAGCTTGACCAAACTCACACTTTGATAAATTAGCTACAAGATTAGCCTGAACCAAACGCTCAAGAAATTTACTGACATGGCATAGGTGATCTTTCCAGTTGTCACTGAAGATTAATACATCATCAATATAAACAACACACCCTGCCAAACCCTCTGTTACAACATTCATGAGCTTCTGAAAAGTGGCTGGTGCATTCTTCATACCATATGGCATTACAGAACATGCAAAAGTCTTTCCTAGTGTTACAAAACATGAGATCTCCCTAGCACGTTCAGTCATAGGTACTTGCCAGTATCCCTTTAACAAATCAAACTTACTTATGTACCTAGCCTTTCCGATCTTGTCTATGCAATCTTCCACGCGAGGGAGAGGGTAAATGTCTGTTTTGGTTATCTGATTAACACGTCTGTAGTCGATGCAAAGCCGCTGTGACCCACCTGGCTTAGGGACTAGAGTGACAGGAGAACTCCACTCGCTCTGACAGGGCTCAATCATCTTGTGGTCCAACAGGTAGCCAAGCTCCTTCTGGATGAGAGGAACTTTCACTGGGTTCACACGGTAAGGAGGCAGTTTATTTAGCTTTGCGTCTCCTACATCGACATCATGCATCAACACAGTGGTTCTTCCTGCAGTGGCACGGAACACTTGCGGGTACTCCTGCAGTAATGCCGAAAACTCCTGCTTTCCTCGGGAGCTAGATGAGAAAGGTTAATCTGGAGATCATTCATGATATCAGGATTCTTTCCCAAACTATCACTCAGGCTCATACTGCATGGGAGAACTTCACTTGCAGACTCGGGTGGAACAACTACAATGCAGACTGGGTTATTTTCGTCCCGCCTGTGATATAACTTTAGCATGTTGATGTCACAAAGTTGCTTGTTCTTTCTACGATCTGGTGTGGTGATGACATAGTTGACATCACTGAGTTTCTTCTCCACGAAATAAGGACCACTAAACTTGGCTTGAAGAGGTTGCCCATGCGTAGGTAGCAGAATCAAAACCTGATCTCCTGGCTGAAAGTGGCGTAACCTGGACTTCTTATCATACCAAGTCTTCATCTTCTCCTGAGCAGCTCCTAAATTCTCTCTCGCCAGCTGTAAAGCAGTGGACAGCCGTTCTTTGAACTTCATCACATACTCCAGCAGGTTGACGTCATCTTCCTCCGACAGCCAGCATTCCTTGAGTAGCTTAAGGGGTCCTCTTACTTCATGGCCAAACAGTAGTTCAAAGGGTGAGAAGCCCAGTGATTCATTTCGAGATTCTCTTGCGGCAAATACAACGAATGGAAGACCTTTATCCCAGTCTTTCTGATGTTCCAAACAGTATTTCTTGAGCATCGATTTGAGTGTTTGATGATATCTCTCCAACGCTCCTTGGGTCTGGGGATGGTAAGCTGAAGACGTGATCTGGGTGATGCCCGACTCTTTCAGAGACTGCTTGAAAACATTTGACATGAAATTACTTCCTCGGTCTGACTGTACCTCCTTGGGCAGACCAAACTTTGTGAAGAACCCTAGCATTTCCTTAACCACGTTCTTTGCTGAGATATTTCTAAGTGGAATGGCTTCAGGATAACGAGTAGCCATATCAATCAGGGTCAACACATAAGAAAATCCTGAAGAAGTCTTAGGAAGAGGGCCCACAATATCCACCAACACACGGGTGAATGGCACCTCAAAAGGAGGAATGGGAACTAGAGGTGCAATCTTTTCGCTCTGATTACACTTCCCCACAACTTGACAGGTGTGACAAGACTTACAATACCAGGAAACATCTCTGAAGATACCTGGCCAGTAGAAGTGTTTCAAAATGTGCGCCACAGTCTTCCTCACTCCAAGGTGTCCTGCCAAACTGGAATCATGAGCCACTCTAATGATATCCTGCCTACAAACACGAGGGATGACAACTTGATGTACAACCTCGCATTCACAGTCGGCTGATGCTGTTGGGGGTCTCCACTTTCTCATAAGTACTCCTGACTTTAGATAATAACAAGTAGAAGCACCAGCTGACTCTTCCTCACGGCAAGCAGAGTTAACTAGACCTTTCAACTCAGGGTCAGCAACCTGCAACTCAACCAACTCTTCACGAGACATATTATCAACACCATGGGGTACTGCCTCATCTGGTGAGTGGTCCAAATTAGCAAGAAAAGTGTCAGCTAGGATAACATCATCATCATCATTATCCTCTAAATCACCAGTAACTTTAGACTTAGCCCTAGTGACAGCACATGCAGGGAACACATCAGGAACATCGCAATCCCGGGTCGCAGCCACTGGTTCACTAGACAACTGAGGAGCTGGACACACTTGACTTCCACCAATATCATTTCCAAGTAAGAAAGTTACACCTGACATTGGGAGTGTCTCAACCAACCCAACCATAACGGAACCATTAACAAAACCAGACTCTAAATTCACTCTGCACAGAGGGACAGAGAAGTAATTATTCCCTACACCTTGTAAGATTACAGTTTCATCAGAGGAATTAACATTAGAGCCTAGAACACTGGTCAGCATAAGGGATTGGCAAGCACCTGTATCACGATATATTTTAACTGATTTCCGGTCATTACTGTCCAGAGGACTGACAAAACAATCAGACAGGAAATTAGCACATGAACTCTTGAGAGTGTCACCCACGTTACTGCTCAAAAGAGGAGCTCCATCATGAGAATTTAATTTACCCTCAAAGCAGGTTCAGTTAACTCGGTTAAAGAATTCTGGGAACTCTCAAGGGTGGACACTAGACCAATTGACTGAATATTTAAAGACTCCTTTTTGTTCACATCAAGCTGTCTCCCGAAACATTTCTCCGTAGTATGACCAAGCTTACTACAATAAGTACATTTACTTTTCTGAAATCTAGAGATGAAGCTGGTATTTACTTCCTGAGAAGCATCATCTTTATTCTCTTTCCTGTTACCTGTACTCTGAGTAGAGACACGTACTTACTCTCAGCTTTCTTTTTTTCTTTAGAATATCTCTTGTGAGTGAGAACATATTCATCAGCTAAAACTGCAGCATCAGACAAATTATCTATTCTTTTCTCATCAAGATATAGGCTTACATTTTTATTAATACATCTTTTGAAGTCCTCCAGCAAAATCATCTGCTTGAATTTATCAAAATCAGAATTTACATTCTTAGAATTTAACCACTGCTCTAACAGATCTTCTTTGATTTTTTGCATACTCAACATGGGATTGCTTATCTTGCTTATAAGTTGTCCTAAATTTTACTCTATAGGCTTCAGGAACAAGCTCATAGGCCTTAAGAATCAAGCTCTTAACTACATCATAATTATCCGATTGATCCTGAGGCAAAGATGCATAAGTTACTTGAGCTTTACCGGTGAGAACACTCTGAAGGAGTACTGGCCAATACTTTTTGGGCCAATTAAATCCTGTAGCTACCCTCTCAAACAACTGAAAATACTTTGTTAAACCATATTCATTAAAAGGAGGGACAAGTTTAACATTTTTAGCCACATCAAAATCATCAGAGCTAGATGATCCAGTTCCACTTTGTTTCATGCGATACTCATGGTCTGCCTGAATCCTAGCAATTTTAATTTGTGCCTGTGCCTCCTGAATACGAGCCTGAGATTCAGCCTCCTTAGCACGAGCCCCCTGCAATGCTAGCTGTAACTTAGCTACTTCAATCTGCATTTGCTCATCTCGAGGAGTTACATTAAACAAGCTTTTATTAATCATGCCAACAATTTGATCTTTAGAATGATGAGAGCGAACAGCAATTCCCAATTGTTGAGCAACAAGCTTAAGTTCATTCCTTGTTCTTTTTTCTACATCACACACTGTTTGTACATTTGACAAAAAATCTTTGTCTTCATCAAGCGTAGTAATAGTAGACATCATGAATAAATCACAGTCACAAAATATCAAGCAATATCCTTATGATAATATCCTGAATACCTTGATAAGAGGTCGCCAAATTTATGTTACGGAACAGAGATAGATGATGATCACTTCAAGTGAGAACACCAAAATCACCACTGTCCCGGAAAGTTCCAAGTTCAAAACAAAAGAGTTAGGTAAAATTACAAGTTAAAGTTTAATGCTCAAACTAACAACTAAACATTCAGGACTCATAAGGATAATGTAATGGCAAAAAACAGGTTAAATATATGGTTAACTGCAATAGCCTTTATTAACACGAAATTAGCAAGAGTAAATTTATCTAAGTCAGCCCTGATAAAATGAGAAAACCGGATAATGCTCAGTTAATGCAAGATATATTATTACAGATACAAAATATTATTACTACTGGCTGACAGCAAAACTTTACATTAATCACAAAAACCTTACCAGGCCTACGAATTAACACCTTATGCTATACAGTACAAGAAAAAAATGTAATAACATTTACACTCAAATTACACAGCAGCTAGATGGTTGGAGACTTCCTGAGCACTCACAAAAATAATAACAACTGTACAGGGGACGACAGAGATGTGAACAAAATGAGGAGTAGATCTAAGTGGCAATAATGCAGAGACTGAGCTCATTATATAGGGGCCGGCAGAGCTTGATACAACTTGTAAGAAGGACGCTCAAATGAAGCCATAGGGGACAAAGAGTTGACAATCCTGCTCTGAACAACAGAAAGAACGACTTACTCTACTATAAGGGAGGAGAAGGGGGGAGTGAGGTAGAACTCGGAAACTTGGTCACTATGGAAGCCACAAGGCGAATCGTGATCAAGCATGCAGCATACTGTACGTTAGAATTATACAATGGATGATGAAATCATAGGCTATGTAACAATCTATATATATATATATATATATATATATATATATATATATATATATAGAGAGAGAGAGAGAGAGAGAGAGGGGGAGGAGAGAGAGAGAGAGAGATAATATATACATATATATATATAATATGCATATATATATATATATATATATATATATAGATAGATAGATAGATATAGATATATATATATATATATATATATATATATATATATATATATATATATATATATATATATATATATACATATATATATATATATATATATATATATATATATATATATAATTTTTTTATTTTATTTATTGTTTTGTATTTTTATTGTTTTATTTTTTTCTTGGTTTTATATATCTATACCTCATATTATAAAGAAAAAACCTAAACTAAAGACCCTAAAACTAATCAATTCCTAACAGACAAATCCGCTAACCTGTATTAAATCCTACAGAGACAAATAGCTAGACCTACACTAATGGTAAAAAATACATCGACTAACACAACACCATCGACTTCCAGATATGTAATGCCTCTCTCTACACTACATTCACTGCACATTCATCACCTGGTGACTGTCAGTCGAGGCACAACCTAATATAGGTGACATCAATATAATGAAAGGGAACCAGACAGAGTCAGGAACATTTCCATATACGTCAGCTGTCGGCTGTAATTAGAATAACTTAAGCAAGATGTTATAATATATTTAAATAATATGTACAAAAAGTGAACAGCCTTGCCCAACAGACCACCATCGACTGCAAGTGCCCAATACCTTTATATTCCACACTTTGCACTCATCAGCTGGTGACTGTCAGTCGAGGAATGGGGTTTAATGTAGGGGACATCTATATTAGAAATAGATCAGTGAGAGGAGGAACTATTTCAAATATGTCAACTGTCAGCCCTAATTAATATTACAGTATATACATATTTACAGTCGATAAAAAAAAAAATAAACGTATAGTAAAAGTCACATCACTCTGATCAGTCCGGGTCTCTCTCTCAAGCAAGCCATCAATTTATCAGTCATACCAATGTCACCATCACCCAGGATGGTGGAAAGGGTGAAGGGAACGTCTGGCGCAGCATCAATTTATAAGTGAAGCGTGTTCCACGAAAAAATGCCGACAGCTGGAGGAGGATATGACTGATAGATAAGACCGCATCACAGATGTCAC